>NC_068359.1:70714657-70862157 GCF_020536995.1 Dreissena polymorpha
TAAAATGCATATCAACAAGTCTTATAGAATATCGATTTATTTAAAATGGAGTAAAACGAAAACGAACTAAACTACGCGGATGCAAAATGATAGGTTTTGATGTTCCAATATGTTTCCCATTTATGAAAAAATTGGAACACGGACATAATAAAAAACTAAACAATAAACTATTCTGATAAAAACTTATCTCTGACCGTTATGAGCATATAACATCATCTTTTTGCAAGCGATCGATGTTTTAATATTATAATAGACATTCGATAATGTCTTAATTTTTTTGTCAAACTTTGATTTTCAGTTTAGAATTTTTTGCATCGCTTTTGGCAATACTTAAAACGATAAATATCTTTCAACATATATTGCGAACGCTGTTCCTATACATCCCGACCACGTGTTATTTTGTAGTAAGTTAATGGCAAGTGATAAAAATACATTGATCTAACCACTAGTGCATCACATTCTTTCACATTTATAAAAAGATCTAAAAAATGTATTCAATACAAACACCACGAGTAAAATCTAAACGCAAACAAATGTGTATGTATAATTATTAACCTGTTACACAAAAATGTTTACTCTCAAATATCATCACTCACTTACACAGTCGCTGAATCAAGTTTGTATACACTCACTGTTGTAATATTAAGGCGTTTTACCGATCTAGGGTTACTCGATAACAATCTCACTTACTACTCAATCAATCGATTCTTCTTACAAACAAGAACTCGAGTTTTCAGTAACTCTCGGCCAAACTCTTGGTAAAGGCTTACTCACGGAGTTGCAAAAACAAAGCATTATTACAAATCTACCTAAACAAGGAAAAGATTTAGATTATCTCGCAAACTGGAGACTTATAAGTTTATTAAATACAAACTATAAATTTGCTACAAAAGCCATCGCAAACCGAATTAAACAATGCTTACCTGAAACTATATCCTTTGACCAAACCGGATATATGAAAAATCGATACATTGGAGAAAATGTCCGTTTGATATTTGATGTTATAGAACACTTAAATGCAGCAGAAAAACCTGGACGGTTATTTTTGCAGATTTAAAAAAGCTTTTGACAGCTTAAACCATACATTTATAATTAAATGTCTAAAGAAATTGTTTTTTGGGTCAACTCGCATCCAGTGGATCGAAGTATGTTGCACTAACATAAAAAGTCTAATAATAAACAACGGGCATCTTTCAGATAGTTATGAAATTAAAAAAGGAGTCAGACAGGCTGCCTATTATCATCCACATTATTTATTATATGCTTGCAACTTTTGTCAAACTATATTGAGAAAAATAGCAAAATTAAAGGCATACATGTATTGAAAAAAGAAATAAAACAAACCTCCTTCGCCGATGACACAACTTTTGTTCATCAATGGATGCGAGCAATCATTTAAAACATTAGTGGACACCCTGACAGAATTTAAAAAGATATCTGGCCTTAACTTAATACCGCGAAATAAGCGATATTACGAATTGGATCCTTGAACAAAACCAACACCAAATTCTGCAATTAAAGACCATTTTATTTGGACATCTCCAGAAGCAAAAACTGTAGGAATCACTTTTGTAACCAAAGTGATTTGAATGTACAAAATAATTTCATCCCAAAGCTGAATGAGTTTAACACATCTTTAAAACAATGACAACACAGGAAACTTTCCATAATGGGCAAAGTTACTGTCATTAAAACGTTTGCGTTGCCAAAATTAATCTACCCATTTTCAGTTTACTGAACCCTTCTAGCATAATACTGAATAATATCAAAAAACAGTATATTTAACTTTATATGGAACGACAAGCCTGGCAAAATTAAAAGAAACATTTTGTATTAAAGTATGAAAGTGGTGGTTTAAACCTTACAAACATTAATAAATTCTTAACTTCAATAAAAAGTAGCTTGATAAAAAGATATTTACACTCAGAAAACTGTGGTAACTGGAAACTTTTATAGGGACTTGAGATTAAATAAATATCGAAACGAACTAATTTTGAAAGTGAACTCAGTGAAAAAAACTATAACAGAAATAAGCGGAGGTAACACTTTTCTTCACGACGTCATTACATTGTGGTATGCAGCAAATGCAATATACAAGCATTCACAAAAACGCATCAAAAAGAAATGATATGGAACAACAAGTCAATAACCGCCAACGGAAAAACATTATTTTATCGCGATTGGTATGACAGAGGTATAAAATACATTTGTCAACTTTCTGACTTTAGAAATAAAACGATGTATAATTTTGAAAACATTAAATATCTCTACGACATCAATAACAACGACGTTATGAAATACAATACCTTAATCACATCAATCCCAGCAGAATATAAAACTAAAGAAAGAATTAATGACCTCGATATCAATCAACCAGACGAAATTTTGTCAAAAGCGTAATTCAAAACAAAATACCCTAATACATTTGCATACGATATTCAGTTGCAAAACGAGGACCATGACATTATTGAAAACAAATGGAACACAAATTTTACCGATATAGACTCAACCACTTGGAAAAAAATCGATATTGTACCCCAAATTTCAACCATCGACATGTCTTTACGCAGCTTTCAATATAAATGTATCATGCGAATTGTCCCCACAAATACATATCTTTTAAAGTGCAAACTTAGCAACAGCACATTATGTGATTTTTGTCAATCACATATTGAAACAATATACCACTTATTTTGAGAGTGCCAACACGTTCAAATGATATGGAAAAAGATGGAAACATTTCTGGTCAGTAAAAACATATTAATTAAAATTAATAACACCAACGCTTTGTTTTGATGCACTAGAAAAACTACACTCAGATGTATTTAACTTTATTATGATGCTATTAAAATCTTTTATATTTAACATGAAATACACAAAATGCATACCAACCTTTCCTCACTTTATTGAATACCTTAAATACGGGAATATAAATTGATTGTGAGATTTCCCTCGTAAAAAATAAATATAAACAACACTAAAAAATGGGTTCAATTCAGGCGATTCATACCTTCTACAAATCATTAATAATGATATTTATTCAAATTTTATGGCAAAACAATTAAAAATAATCTTTCTCAAAAGAAAAAACAAAAACAACAATTCGATTGAAACACACCATGTTGTAAAATATTTCTTGTATTTAATTGTTCTAGATATAAAACCTCTATGTTAACGTAAAGATAACATATTTGCTGTAAATCACAAACTTCTTTATACGACATTGACACTGTCAACATTGGTTAAAATGTATTCACGCATACGCTAAACATTGACATGTTTAAGTACAAAAAGGTACATATTTTCAAACACTTTCTTATGTATTCCGTTTTCTGGTAATTATCGATGTAATACTACATTGTAAAGAAATATGAGAAATAAATGAGAAAAAAACAACAACTCTTGGCCAAATTGATGCATCAACTTTATAAAGCACTCATAAAATAACTAAATACATACATAAAACCTACTGACGTACATTCAACTAAACATTCCATTTATTTATTTAGCTTTCCACGTAAATGTACTATGTCATATTAAAGTAAAAAACACCAAACACCAGCAATACATAGTTTGAAAGTCACGTTATTTTTAAATCAATGAAATGCAAAAAACACTTACTTTAAATCTTAAAATGAGAACGACTCTGTCACTGATTTTGTCATATGATATACACGTTGTAAAAGGCAAAATTACGTCTGGAACATGTAGACGTATACATACATTTTACATTAACTGTCCCTAATGAAAGTACTGATTGTAATTATACTATAGTTTTGCTTTAGATTAGAGAATGGCGGGACAGTTGTCAGATAAGTACATGGGTCAGCTAGAGTCCTGGATTGGTACGGGACTCAAGATCTTCACCCTTCTCTACCAAATAACCAGGGACGGGTGTAACGCCTACAACATTCCACCAGAAGTGTGACAATCAGGGACCCACTGTGACGGTGCTGTACAACCAACAAGGATCGGTGTATGGGGGTATGGGAGTTTGAGCTGGAACAGCAGCAGCTCAAATATAACAGATGCAAACGCGTTTATCTTTCAACTAAGGTATTCCGGCAGCGATAAACCAACCAAGTTTGCAATAATAGATAAGCATACACAATATGGTTTGTATGGAGTTCCTACATACGGGCCAACGTTTGGTGGTGGACATGATCTACAAGCATTCACTGGTACAGTGAACAGCTCTGGTGGTTTATTTCGCTTTAAACGGCTACATGGAATGCACATTACCTTCGACTACCAAGGCCTTACTGTCGACAAAATAAACAATGGCAACTTGCAAGTGACCGAACTAGAGGTATACGCCATAACAGGTACGGGAATATTCTGTAAATAATGTGTTTTTTTCCGACGGTCTCATAATCGTAAAATATATATTTAGCAACCCATCAATTCGAATTATATAGGGTATTTTGCGTTAAATATGCACATTTGCACTGTGTAATTGCAAAATGTTTATTGGACACCAGTAGCTGATTTTAAAATTAGATGAAAATAGATCTTTTTCTAAAGAATATTGGCACATAATGTGTGTGTGTTTTTGCTTGCGTGTGTTTGTGAGAGCGTGTGTGGGAATGTATCGTAGTCTTAAATATTAATCGATATAAAATGCAATTTTGTTTTATTGTTTATTATACATTTTTTCTGCTTTACGAATTTCCAAATGCTAGAGTTGGTCTTGTTTCGACAACTTTAAACACAAAATACATAAACCATTAAAACAGGTTCCTTTGAATTAAAAGCTTACTCCGTATCGACTCGGCAATTCAGACAAGGTGTTACGCAATGGATATTTCATGTAATGGATCCGTGCTTGGTAATAATAATTGTGGCCATAGCAGTTCGAAAAACAGCCAGATCTCAGGAAAACCTCTCAATATTGGCCCTTGAATGATACAAAATGTCTTAATTAATCTTGTTCGCACTGTAACTCAACTAGCTTTAATCGTTTCATTATGAAGCATGGTGACCATTTAGGTGACCAAATTTGATAGCAAACTAGATCCCCTGAATCACTTCTTTACTGTCCAATAATTTAAAAAAAAAACGTAATGTATCATTATTCGCTCTTTAGTCTGTACTCAAATAGCTGTACACTTATCATAATTAAAGTTGGTGTCAATGTTTACAGGCATATAATCAAAACCAATTACATTAAAACTGGCGTATTAGGTATAAGCTGTTACTCTGTTTAAGAATGTATATATTGTTAAAATACAAATTTGCATATTCAATAGCGAAAGATTCGATTTTAAGACTATATTTTACGTACTGATCGATCGTTATTTAATGAAGCTGTTTATGTTATACTTTCACACGCATTTGTATATTCAGAGCATATAGGCGTGTTCCAACACTAACATTTTTATAATGTTATAATTGACTTCGATACAAATTGATACTAAACAAAATATGTTCCTATTTTGTATTGATTATATACAGACGGTCAGCGGAAAATGTCACAACCAAAACAAACACAACCCTGGAGAAAAACTCCGGAATGGACTGAAAAGGTAAAGGTTTTCACGCTTTATTAAATCATTGTTTACATGTACATGTATACATAAATAACAAATATATTATGAAATAAAGAAGTAAGTATGGCGAATCAAATCTGCAATGATTTTGTTTACTTTTAAATCACATACCCATTTAACAATACTTGCTGAAGATTCGTATCAGAGTTAACATTTTCGCAGTTCAATACATTTACAGTCTTCAAAAAAGTTATCATGATTTTAGTACCTTGAGACGCTTACCGAGGACATCGTATCGTTCAAACCCTCCTGCGAGTTGGGACTTTCGGATGTCCGTATCCTGATGCTGGGTCCAGTGGGGACGGGCAAGTCGAGCTTCTACAACACCGTCAACTCAGTATTCAAGGGTCGTATCTCCCATAATGCACCATGTGGGGTCGCTTCTAATGGCATAACAATTGCGGTATGGTATCAGTGTGAAACATGAGCAAAATTCTTGGTACCGTCTGCGACTGCATACGACAGTTTTTAAGCAGTGATTTATCTACCAATAGTTAAAAATCCGATGAATCAGGCATTTATAAGATGTTTAGGAAACATCGCAATTTAGATGTACAAAATTTAGAATTTTTATTTTATTTTAACAGCGCATTTGACAACATTTGAACATAATATTTGCCGAAGGTAGTCTAGTTTCTGTCAATCACCGTCTACAGAATTTTCTGTCCTAAGTTTAAGTACAATTACTTAATATGTGTTGAAATAATATCGATTTTATGTATATTGAAGACTATCGACAAAAGTTTGCATATTAATAAAAAAAAATTCATCCAAAGATTTTATTTGTAGTCTAAACGTCAATATTTAAAACCATTAATGTTGCGCGCATCGTTTGCAGTACAACCCTTATGCGGTCAATATGCGTTCTGGTGCGACGTTGAATTTCCGGCTCTGTGACACACGTGGTCTAGAGATCAATCAAGGTCTAGACATACTGGAGTTCAACTACTTGCTGGATGGAAACATCCCAGATCATTATCAGGTAAATGAAAATGCGAGTGCAAAACTATTCAAATATGCTAAAATCTGTATTGGGTTTTAGAAAGTAGTTTTTTATGTCCCCCACTATAGTAGTGGGGGACATATTGTTTTTGCCCTGTCTGTCTGTTGGTCTGTTGGTCTGTTTGCGCCAACTTTAACATTTTGCAATAACTTTAGCTATATATAAGATAACAACTTTATATTTGGCATGCATGTGTATCTCATAAAGCTGCACATTTTGAGTGGTGAAAGGTCAAGGTCATCCTTCAAGGTCAGAGGTCAAATAGTTGTGGCCAAAATCGCTCATTTTATGAATACTTTTGCAATATTGAAGATAGCAACTTCATATATGGCATGCATGTGTATCTTATGGAGTTGCATATTTTAAGTGGTGAAAGGTCAAGGTCAAGGTCATTCTTCAAGGTCAGAGGTCAAATATATGTGGCCCAAATCGCTTATTTTATAAATACTTTTGCAATATTGAAGATAGCAACTTGATATTTGGCATGCATGTGCATCTCATGGAGCTGCACATTTTGAGTGGTGAAAGGTCAAGGTCAAGGTCATCCTTTAAGGTCAGAGGTCAAATATATGTGGCCCAAATCGCTTATTTTATGAATACTTTTGCAATATTGAAGATAGCAACTTGATGTTTGGCATGCATGTGTATCTCATGGAGCTGCACATTTTGAGTGGTGAAAGGTCAAGGTCAATGTCATCCTTCACAAGGTCAAGGACATCCTTCAAGGTCAAACATCATATAGGGGGACATTGTGTTTCACAAACACATCTTGTTTTCTAAATATGTCAACTGTTTTTCACAATTCAAAACCAAATGTTTATTTAAAGGCCCATATGGTCACTTGCATTGTATCAACTTTATAATTAAATATACAGGTACGTAATGGCCATAAATATAACAGTTTAATAGCACTACTATAAATTGGTTATTGCTATCGTCTGGAGACTTGTGAAATCAGTACCAAAAACAACATAAAAAATAGAGGTCAACAAACATTAAGCCAATATTGCTGAGAAAGTGTTGCTCAAATTAATAAATTATATGTTAAAAGGATTGTTTTTATTTATAAAAATGCGTGACTTTATCATTTGTATACACTTTTTAAATGGGTTCCACGGAATTGTAAGTTTTGTTAATAATCCAGTTATTAGTAAAGTCTTTAAGTTACCCTTGTATTCAGCATTTAATTTTATTTACAATTTTATGAACGGTACATATCCGTCCGTATAGCAAAAATGATATTCGCGAGGCGAGAGGAACACTATATTTATTATTTTAAGATAATGATATAATATATACGCTTAGAAATTATGTTTATGCTTTCCAGTTCAACCCAGTCGTACAATTTTGCCCCGATCACCCTGCGTTCGTTTATAAGCCGAGGAATACAGAAAAGATTCACTGCGTTTTGTTTGTAATCGACGCTGCAACTCTAGGTGACATTCCACCGAAACTGGTCGACAAGATGAGCAACTTTCAAAGACTTGTGAATCAAAAAGGTTAATACATGTGATATGTACATAGTATGCCTGTGTAAATAAAGTACTTTGGACTTTAACTATAAAAACATTTATAGGTTGCAAGTTTTCCGTTTTCATTTATGTGTACGATATTGCAATCAGGTACTGTTCTTTACTGAAAAAATAAAAATGTCACCCTAAACAACATTGGAGTGGGTCGCTATGCTGCTTGATTTGATTAATGTTGGTTAACATTTATTTTGTTATTCAAACTATGTTCGATTCAAACCAAACGTCTCATGCTTCAATATCCATAACGCTTAGTAGTTGGTGTCATACTTTTTTCCTATTTAATTAATAATGATCGCCTGGCCATTGTCTAGTATACAAGAATCCCTTTGTTTCTCACAACCTTACGTGGAAGTGCGTGACGTAATATTAGCGTTAATCAGATTTAAGATGGCAGACTGACAGCCATCTTGTATTTTGTTACAGTCTAAGGAATGTCTGAATATCAAAACACGTTTTACCATTTGATAAACATAATTCATACTCATGATTGGTATACAATGTATATATATTTTTTCTTCTACTAAATACACAATGACGACCATCTTTTATTCTATTTTGCCAATACTGGTCTATTGTGTCTTGCAAACAAGTTTTACATATTTATACATATTGTTTTGCATCTTTATTCACTTCATCGACATGACAAGGAGTAATATGTGAGTGTTGTTCTCAATAACATTGATCTTGGCCCATTAGCGTTTGTTCTTTAATAATGCTTTCATTTGTTATTCATTTTTTATAAACACATTGTGTTGATTTTATCTACGTTTGCAGGAATTCCGCAAGCTGTTATGCTGACCAAAGTCGACCTGGCGTGTCAGAATGTTGCCAGTACACTCTCCAGCGTGTTCACCAGCAAGAAAATTGAGGACGCTGTGAACAAAGTATCCAGCATGTTCGGGTTGCCTAGAAACCACGTACTTCCGGTGAAGAATTACGAACATGAAATAGAGCTGGATGACAACATCAGCATCCTGGCGTTGCTTGCACTGCGTCAGCTACTGCACTTTGCAGAGGATTACATTCAGGTTCTGCAAGACAAACTAAAATCTTCCAACGAGGAGCCTAACAAACGAGAATCAATTGAAAAAGGCAGTGACCAAGAATAATGGAAGACATTTCGAAGCTTAAACTAGTTTATCGTACATGTGTGTATTTTAATTTTAGGTTTCGAAATGTTAACCCGAATGTTATATTGGTGAGAGGGTCACGTTATTGAATGCAAATGGTTAATTTTCTATTATCATATTGTATAAATGTGTGATATCGATCGGTATATGAACATATAAACTATTTATGACGTGTGCTTTTATTTTAACATTGTTTTAAATTTGTAATGTCTGTTACGTAGTGATTGTGCATATATTATATAATATATCTTTCATTTGATGGACTTTCTCGACAGAATACTTTACAATTAATACATATTTTTAAGTGAATGTAAATCATTTAAACACATTAAAACAGTACTAAAACGGAGGATGCAGGTAGGTAATAATTAAACGTTAATAATATGTCATGATCAACCTTGATGTTAATGTTTAAAAGTGACGTGCAAAATGTGGCAATACATGTTTAGTATCAACAAGAAATGTAGTGTATAGAACGCAAATTAAATAATTATTAAAGCATTATTATTAATAAAATTTAAATTATATTATTTTTGATTTAACGGTCACCTGTCGTATGCGGCCATAGTCCAGTATACTTCTCAACGAAAGCCATGTACACATGTGTTAAAGGGGCCTTTTGACAGATTTCGGCATGTTTTGCAGTGTGTCATTAAATGCTTATATTGATAACTGTAAACATTGGATCTAAAAAGCTCCAGTACAAAATCAAGAATAATTTTTTTTAAAGAAAAAAAGGTAACGCTCAGCAGGGCTCGAACCACTGACCCCTGGAATCCTGGATTAAAAAGTCTTCCACTTAGACCACTCGGCCATCCTTCCTGATACAAAGTCAGATGTATTTTATACTTTATATAAGCAATCCTTGAGGTTTCACGAAATATAACGACAACAACAGAACTCCCAAAAGTATTAATTCGTTTCGCGTTGCAACGCTTTATAATTTTCAGGTTTTAAAAACGTCAAAAGATGCATAAAATGGCTATTTTAGAGCATGGTAAATGTTCAGTATTACTGTAACCTCACAAATATCATAACTAAAACGAAAATTTGCGAATCTGAAACATTTTTTTTTGTCTATTTGCCCAAACGTGAAGAGGCCCCTTTAAGCGATAACAAGGCAGTCACTTCGAGGTTCAAAAAGTGAACATTCAAATCAATCTCCGATATTTTTGTATCGTAGATCTAACGTTATAGCGTCTTTTGTGTGGCTAATGCACGGGTACAGAATCTAATGGGGCAAACCTCCTTTAGTATTATAAATGTGACCCACTGTGAGAAAACAAATACTAGGGTGTAAAAACAACTACGTTAATGTTAAAAATTGCGCGCGTAACGACATCGCGCATCAGTAACGTCGACGTCATTATGACGACTTTATGCATACATAAACCAATAATGCATAATGCATGTTCTAAGTTTCAAAGTGCAATGTTTTGCACAGCTATTGGAACAAACATGAATAAATATGCATAAATATATCAGGGTAAATACATCACACAAGTGATAACATCTACATGCATCTATAAGTCATAGCTGTTTAACCCAGTTTTTCACCTTAGATGACCTTTACATAACGCCAGCAGACCCGAATGAATAAACACCATTCATTCTATTAGGCTGATTTTAGCATTATTCACCGGAACATTAGAAACATCACCGCGTTTTTGAAGTATAGTATGTTACACTGTTCAGTGTAGAGAAATGCGAACTACTCTCTTTGGTTCATACGAAACATAGAAACACATTTTGACCCAGTTACAATTAAGCATAACCGGTAAGTTTCATCCCCAATTCCACAATACCTTCATGGTTACTGCTGGGTCAGTAAATCGCAAGTGGAAGACGGCGTGTACTATCAATAAACTCATTATGTTGATAACCCAGAAATGCTTTAAATATATCAAATAACACTAATTTTATGGAAAGACATTAATGACAACCTTCGATAAATGTCATTTGTTTTGTATTGTGAGACAAAACCACCGAAATAGTATAGTGTCCCTGATAGAAGGGAAATCGTTTAATTATCTAGCCACACATTCATGACGAACGCGGTCAGTTTTTCTGAAAATCGTTTCTGCCAGCCAGAATAGGCTACCGGCATTTGCCAGTTTGCTCTAAATAACACAGTGTTTAAAATGGAAAGCAACGTAGTTTGATGCTCAATTTACAAGACGCAATTAGATTTTTAAAGACCCGCGTCATTCGAAAATGGGTCAAATGCAATAGGCTGCCAGTGTAGCTCCAGCCCAGCATGCGCATCCGCGCAATCTTGTCACGATATGTATACCGAAGAGGATACTCAAAATATACCATGAAACCATGTGTGTGTGTGTTTTTTTTATTAAGGAAAGCGTTGCGAAAATACGAATGCTGGGCTCGAGCTACGCTGGACCCATATGCCATAAGACCAAATTTCGAATTACGCGGATATAACAGTGTTATTTGAGTGTTTGGAAAGAAAACTGCGTATTAATGATTAGATGAACACGTATAATAAAAATTAATATACTTTATAGTTTATCCCAGTCGTACACTTTTGCCCCGATAAGCCTGCGTTTGTTTATAAACAATTAACGCATTTTCCATTTTTCATTTCTTGGTACGGTATTACAATCAAGTAGTGTTATTCAATTGAGAAATTTACATAGTCAGCAAGTAGTGTTATTAAATTGAGAAATCAACATAGTCAGTAAACATTAACGATTTGTGTCACTCCACACATTCAATTTTCAGAAAAAAATGTATCATGTGTCACATTTATAACGCTTTGTAGTTTGTATAATATTTTGGTGATTAAATCGATTATGTGCAGAAGTGTAGTATACACTATTCCTTTTATTTCACATAAAACTGTTTAAAACTGCACAGCATAGTATTTGCAGATGGAAGCCTGGCAGCTTGTTTGTATTTCGATAAAGTTTAAGGAATGGCACAACTTCACAATAGTTGACCACAATTGGTCCATTTTGTCAAGAAAATTGCTTTGAACATTGATGCCAGTTTGTTTGACATTAAGCTTTAGTAACGTCATCAACCTGGTTAGGATAACTATGTGAGTATTGGTCTCGTTAAAATTTAAAATGGTTCAATCTGTTTGTTCTTTAAATCATGTTTTCATGTTTCTTTCAATATTTTAGATCTCCTCATATGTTATGTTTTGAAGAAGTAGCAATAAACGCTCTAGCTTTTTTCTGTAAGCGAACTAAAGCATAATTGTGTTGATTGTTTAATGCGATTGTAGGAATTCCACAAGCGGCTTTGCTCATCAAACTCGGCCTGGCCTGTCAGGATGCTGCCAGTACACTCTCCAACGTGTTAACCAGGAAGAAAAGTGAGGGCGATATGCACATGAACAAAGTATTCAACATGTTCGGTTTGCCTAGAAACCATGTATTTTCGGTGAAAAACTACCAGAATAAGTCGGAGCTAGATGACAACATTAGCATTTTGATTTAGCTTGCACTGCGCCAGCTACTCTACTTTGCAGAGGATTACTTACAGGTTCCTCGGGACATACAGAAGGCGTGCAATCTCTCCGATGAGAACAAACGAGAACCACTTAAAAATGCAATTGCAACAAAAAATGATACAGTGAATTGAATTTTTAGCATCGACTATTTAAAGCAGTAAATAAGATACTATACTAATTTCTTTGTAGACAAATGTTTTATTGTTCGTTTTGTATTGGTGATGGTTGATTGCATATATAACTAAAGTGTTTACTTTAATTTTGTATCGATATGTTACTAAAGGTATAGACCCCCTAAAGTAAAAAAAAGTATTTTATGTTATTCTGAATGTCAAATAGCTGTAAAAATGCCACTATCCATGAAATCGTAATATGCTCATGCAATTGCATTCAAATTTCATAAAATATAATTTACATTGATTTTTCATGTATTTTGAAATAAAATACTTTTTGGTTTTTTGCTTAATGTCGACAAATGATTTTTCTTTAAATATATGAATGTAATTAATTTATGTTCATATCATATACGAGCTGTTTCATTTCTTATGGATAATCAGACCAGTTTATGAACATAATCAACGAATAACCGCGCATCATTGGTCATTTTCACATAATGAAACATGACGCAATATATATTTACGAACATTTATTGGTATCAGAATTGTAATATGCATATTAACAGTCTACAGTTTGTTTTTACATATTAAGTTACATTTTTAAAATAAAAAAACTATTGTAATAAAACTAAATATATGTACTGACATACGTAGTTGTAAATGGTGAAATTAAGATTAAGATGAACTTACAACTAATTAAACAATAGTTTGTTCATCTTGTGATAAGGCAATTTTCTTAATGTAAAAGCATATATAGTACAATTGATGTTATATTCACCACACTAGTCATACATCTATGTTTTAAATTATTAAAATTGCCTTACAAATGAATCTTCCGCAATTTGAATTATATGGTCAAGTGTTTGTACTTTTTACCTTATTTAGATCCTATAAATGTAATATACAATACTCAATATATGCGTTTGTATAAATGTTTTAAAGCATAACATCAAATTGTGTTGATCCATGCGTGTTTAAACCGTTCAACGATACTGTCACATGAGTGTATTTTGAACTACTTACTCCCTTTGATTTTGATAAACGATAACATGATATCAGTGTTACTTTGAAATTTTGTGTTGCATTATAACACAGAACGGAAGTGACTGCGTGAGTATTTGTTCAAAAACGAAACTAACTACTGGTCTTGGTTGCAGTATATCAGGTAAACAAAAGTCCTGATATTGGTTATAAGGAACATGTAAGGCTTGGTTTAATATGTTCATGTACGCTATCAGTGTACTGTCTGTATGTGTAAAATCGTCTTAATTGTAGCGTGTTTCATTTTGATTGTTTTGTTTATCAAATATTACAGATCAAATATTTTCCGAAAACTGCTTTCATGTAAAAGACTTGGGACAATAATACGAAGCATTAATTTGGAATCGGTTTATTTGTGCTAGCAAGGTCTAGGGGAAAACGTGGCAAATTCGAACGAAAAATACAAATAATATTATGCATTGTATAGATGAATTGCAAATTTATTAAACATAAAAAACGCAGTTAAGTGTGCATGGGTACGAAAACGAAAGTACAGATCCCCCTACCAGATGTTAATATAGTAAGCACCTTTTTAGTAACCCAGATGAACACATTTTTGCTCTACTAATATGCTGTGAAATTCCCTATTAAATATGTTTCGAGAACTAAAAGATAGTTTTAATTGTAATATCATTGATGTTTCAACAATTGAAAATAACCTTATGCAATCAATCACACTGTGCTTCCGTGTATGAAATGGTATATTTCTCATACAATAATTGAAAATAAAATTTAAATGATCCTCTTACACGCCTTTTAACTTGTTTAGTGTGTAAATTTCTTATAAATGGATTAAGTGACGCACAGAACGCTACCTGCGTAAAGAAACTTTCATTAAACCTGTATCTTTCAACGTGTAGAAAGCATTGTACGCATCATATAATATGCCACTATTATAATCAATAGTAACGTTTTAATCCAACTTTTATATGCATTCAACTCATATCTACTTGGTCCAGCCGTGTTAATCCCGTTCAATGATAATGTCACACGTTTTTATTTTAAACGACTAACTACCCGTGAATTCGACATTTGATAAACGATAGCGTGATACGAGTTCTACTTTGAGCTATCGATTTGAGTACACGCAGTTACTGGGTGCGCATGCGAGCAAAAGGAAATTGGAACGTCGTGGTTGAGGTTCATCAGGTAAACACACTAAAGTAATTTTATTTTACCTCCTTATAACAAATATAAGTTTATAGATAATGGGGAACATATATTTATGTACGCAATTCATAGTAAGTGTATATGTATTACATCGTGAATGTTTCTTTTATCAAATATTACAGATTATTTACAAAATGACTTAGGGCGTATTAGGCTTACGACGAGAATATGAATCATCTATAAAACAAAAATAAGTGTTATTTACATTTAGCAAGGTCTAGGAAAGAAAGTGGCGAATAACACATTTTGAAACAATTTATGTATTGTAGATGCCCCTTGTACAATTAAAAGGAATGCATTAATGATAAATGCATATCAACAAGTCTTATAGAATATCGATTTATTTAAAAATGGAGTAAAACGAAAACGAACTAAACTACGCGGATGCAAAATGATAGGTTTTGATGTTCCAATATGTTTCCCATTTATGAAAAAATTGGAACACGGACATAATAAAAAACTAAACAATAAACTATTCTGATAAACACTTATCTCTGACGGTTATGAACATATAACATCATCTTTTTGCAAGCGATCGATGTTTTAATATAAAAATACACATTCGATTAATGTCTTAATTTTTTTGTCAAACTTTGATTTTCAAGTTTAGAATTTTTTGCATCGCTTTTGGCAATACTTAAAACGATAAATATCTTTCAACATATATTGCGAACGCTGTTCCTATACATCCCGACCACGTGTTATTTTGTAGTAAGTTAATGGCAAGTGATAAAATTTCATTGATCTAACCACTAGTGCATCACAATGTCTTTCACATTTATACAAAGATCTAAAAAAATGTATTCAATACAAACACCACGAGTAAAAATCTAAACGCAAACACATGTGTATGTATAATTATTAACCTGTTACACAAAAATGTTTACTCTCAAATATCATCACTCACTTACACAGTCGCTGAATCAAGTTTGTATACACTCACTGTTGTAATAATTAAGGCGTTTTACCGATCTAGGGTTTACTCGATAACAATCTCACTTACTACTCAATCAATCGATTCTTCTTACAAACAAGAACTCGAGTTTTCAGTAACTCTCGGCCAAACTCTTGGTAAAGGCTTACTCACTGAGTTGCAAAAACAAAGCATTATTACAAATCTACCTAAACAAGGAAAAGATTTAGATTATCTCGCAAACTGGAGACTTATAAGTTTATTAAATACAAACTATAAATTTGCTACAAAAGCCATCGCAAACCGAATTAAACAATGCTTACCTGAAACTATATGCTTTGACCGAACCGGATATATGAAAAATCGATACATTGGAGAAAATGTCCGTTTGATATTTGATGTTATAGAACACTTAAATGCAACAGAAAAACCTGGACTGTTATTTTTGCAGATTTTGAAAAGCTTTTAACAGCTTAAACCATACATTTATTATTAAATGTCTTAAGAAATTGTTTTTGGGTCAAATCGCATCCAGTGGATCGAAGTATTTTGCACTAACATGAAAAGTCTTATAATAAACAACGGGCATCTTTCAGATAGTTATGAAATTAAAAAAGGAGTCAGACGAGGCTGCCCATTATCATCCACATTATTTATTATATGCTTGCAACTTTTGTCAAACTATACTGAGAAAAATAGCAAAATTAAAGGCATAAATGTATTGAAAAAAGAAATAAAACAAACCTCCTTCGCCGATGACATAACTTCTTTTCATCAATGGATGCGAGCAATCATTTAAAACATTAGTGGAAACCCTGACAGAATTTAAAAAGATATCTGGCTTTAACCTTAATACCGCGAAATAAGCGTTATTACGAATTGGATCCTTGAACAAAACCAACACCAAATTCTGCAATTAAAGCCATTTTATTTGGACATCTCCAGAAACAAAAACTGTAGGAATCACTTTTGTAACCAAAGTGATTTGAATGTACAAAATTATTTAATCCCAAAGCTGAATGAGTTTAAAACATGTTAAAACAATGTCAACACAGGAAACTTTCCATAATGGGCAAAATTACTGTCATTACAACGTTTGCGTTGCCAAAATTAATATACCCATTTTCAGTTTAACTGAACCCTTCTAGCATAATACTGAATAATAAAAAAAACAACAGTATATTTAACTTTATATGGAATAACAAGCCTGGCAAAATTAAAAGAAACATTTTGTATAAAAAGTATGAAAGTGGTGGTTTAAACCTTACAAACATTAATAAATTCTTAACTTCAATAAAAAGTAGCTTGATAAAAAGATATTTACACTCAGAAAACTGTGGTAAATGGAAAATTTTATAGGACTTGAGATTAAATTAATATGGAAACGAACTAATTTTTGAAAGTGAACTCAGTGAAAAAACTATAACAGAAAAAAGCGGAGGGAACACTTTTCTTCACGACGTCATTACATTGTGGTATGCAGCAAATGCAATATACAAGTCACAGCATTCACAAAAACGCATCAAAAAGGAAATGATATGGAACAACAAGTCAATAACCGCCAACGGAAAAACATTATTTTATCGCGATTGGTATGACAGAGGTATAAAATAAATTTGTCAACTTTTTGACTTTAGAAATAAAACGGTGTATAATTTTGAAAACATTAAATATCTCTACGACATCAATAACAACGACGTTATGAAATTCAATACCTTAATCACATCAATCCCAGCAAAATATAAAACTGAAGAAAGCATTAATGACCTCGATATCAATCAACCAGACGAAACTTTGTCAAAAGAGTAATTCAAAACAAAATACCCTCATACATTGACATACGATATTCAGTTGCAAAACGAGGACCATGACATTATATAAAACAAATGGAACACAAATTTTACCGATATAGACTCAACCACTTGGAATAAAATCGATATTGTACCCCAAATTTCAACCATCGACATGTCTTTACGCAGCTTTCAATATAAATGTATCATGCGACTTGTCCCCCACAAATACATATCATTTAAATGCAAACTTAGCAACAGCACATTGTGTGATTTCTGTCAATCACATATTGAAACAATAGACCACTTATTTTGGGAGTGCCAACACGTTCAAATGATATGGAAAAAAATGGAAACATTTCTGGTCAGTAAAAACATATTAATTAAAATTAATAACACCAATGCTTTCTTTGGATGCACTGAAAAAACTACACTCAGATGTATTTAACTTTATTATGATGCTATTAAAATCTTTTATATTTAACATGAAATACACAAAATGCATACCAACCTGTCCTCACTTTATTGAATACCTAAATACGGGAATATAAATTGATTGTGAGATTTCCCTCGTAAAAAATAAATATAAGCAACACCAAAAAATGGGTTCAATTCAGGCGATTCATACCTTCTACAAACCATAAATAATGATATTTATACAAATTTTATGGCAAAACAATTAAAAATAATCTTTCTCAAAAGAAAAATAAAAACAACATTTCGATTGAAACACACCATGTTGTAAAATATTTCTTGTATTTAATTGTTATAGATATAAAACCACTATGTTTCGTAAAGATAACAGATTTGCTGTAAATCACAAACTTCTTTATATGACATTGACACTGTCAACATTATAATGTATTCACGCATACGCTAAACATTGACATGTTTAAGTACAAAATATTACATATTTTCAAACACTTTCTTATGTATTTCGTTTTCTGGTAATTATCGATGTAAACTACATTGTAAAGACATATGAGAAATAAATGAGAAAAAAAAACTCTCGGCCAAATTGATGCATCAACTTTATAAAGCACTCATAAAATAACTAAATACATACATAAAACTTACTGACGTACATTTAACTTAAACATTCATTATTTATTTAGCTTTCCACGTAAATTTACTATGTCATATTAAAGTAAAAAACACCAAACACCAGCAATACATAGTTTGAAAGTCACGTTATTTTTAAATCAATGAATCGCCAAAAAACACTTACTTTAAATCTTAAAATGAGAACGACTCTGTCACTGATTTTGTCATATGATATACACGTTGTAAAAGGCAAAATTACGTCTGGAACAAGTAGACGTATACATACATTTTTACATTAACTGTCCCTAATGAAAGTACTGATTGTAATTATACTATAGTTTTGCTTTAGATTAGATAATGGCGGGACAGTTGTCAGATAAGTACATGGGTCAGCTAGAGTCCTGGATTGGTACGGGACCCAAGATCTTCACCCTTCTCTACCAAATAACCAGGGACGGGTGTAACGCTACAACATTCCACCAGAAGTGTGATAATCAGGGACCCACTGTGACGGTGCTGTACAACCAACAAGGATCGGTGTATCGGGGGTATGGGAGTTTGAACTGGAACAGCAGCAGCTCGAATATAAAAGATGCAAACGCGTTTATCTTTCAACTAAGGTATTCCGGCAGCGATAAACCAACCAAGTTTGCAATAATAGATAAGCATACACAATATGGTTTGAATGGACATCCTACATACGGGCCAACGTTTGGTGGTGGACATGATCTACAAGCATTCACTGGTACAGTGAACAAGCTCTGGTGTTTTTTTCGCTTTAAACGGCTACATGAATGCACATTCCTTCGACTACCAAGGCCTTACTGTCGACAATATAAACAATGGCAACTTGCAAGTGACCGAACTAGAGGTATACGCCATAACAAGTACGGCATTCTGTAAAAAATGTGTTTTTTTCCGACGGTCTCATAATCGTAAAATATATATTTAGCACCCATCAATTCGAACTATATAGGGTATTTTGCGTTAAATATGCACATTTGCACTGTGTTATTGCAAAATGTTTATTGGACACCAGTAGCTGATTTTAAAATTAGATGAAAATAGATCTTTTGCTAAAGACAATTGGCTCATAATGTGTGTGTGTTTTTCCTTGCGTGTGTTTGTGAGAGCGTGTGTAGGAATGTAACGTAGTCTTAAATATTAAACGATATAAAATGCAATTTTGTTTTTTGTCTATTATACATTTTTTCTGCTTTTCCAAATTCTAGAGTTGGTCTTGTTTTGACAACTTTGAACAAAAATTACATAAACCATTAAAACAGGTTCCTTTGAATTAAAAGTTTACCCCGTATCGACTCGGCAATTCAGACAAGGTGTTACGCATTGTATATTCCATGTAATGGATCCGTGTGTTGACACCCAATTTAAGGAAACGTTCAGCAGTACTCCAATCATTTTTTACTTGTTTTGCTTTGTAACTATTTATAATTTGATTAATTTAAATTAATGATAACGCAGGCATAAAAGTACATAGTTGGTATGGTAAAACTTTATTTGAAAAAGCGTTATTCTGTAACCATATTAACACTGTTCTTTTATGTTCTAAATCTGTGATAAAACATATTTTAATAAGACGTATTGATGTTCAATGGTTATCACTATTTAATTGTAAGCGAATTTAAAGGGTCTGAACATTATGCAATTTATCAAATTAACTTATTTTAACGCCAGCTAGCCGTTATACTCGTTATCAATGAAACAGCTCAGACCAAAGTACCGACTTGTATTAATATGATTTATTTTATTGCATGTGACCAACCTTGAAACAAATCTACAGAATAGAATACATAGGGTTAGATATTTACTTAACGAACCCTGGTGTCCCTGTTCTTCTATGAATTAATGTACATGCGTTGCATTTACAGTACAGTGTTAATTAGAGTGTAAAACTCTAAACAGCACTGCACTTGCAACTACAAGTGAGACATTTAAGCCGTACAGGCTGCATGATCTAAAAAGAAAGATATAGATGCATATCATATTAACCTGAAACAAATATATTTTAAAATTATTAATTTACAAGGTCTTTGGATTGGATGATTGAGTATCTTCTGCAACATATTTAGGCGGTGACGTTATGACATTTATGTTTAGAACGTGTTAGGTTCGTGCAAAATGTGTTGCAATTATTGTATTCCGATGCGGTTAAAAATAAATGGCACGGGTTCAATTCCACACTTTCATTCTTTTACTGTAACCCTTTTTAAAAGTAGCATAAATACTCAAA
Organism: Dreissena polymorpha; assembly: GCF_020536995.1. Lineage (NCBI taxonomy): Eukaryota > Metazoa > Mollusca > Bivalvia > Myida > Dreissenidae > Dreissena > Dreissena polymorpha. The sequence goes on from NC_068359.1 coordinate 70,735,672, forward strand.
TTAACGAATATTTCGCAAAATATGTCGTAATATAAAATTTACACGTAAGAAAATATGTGTTCCTTATAGCATTAGCCAATATGTCAACGCTTGATGTAGTATGGTAACAGATCTAACGAGATAAAAAAATGCTCGTTTTTATTTGTGTGTGGCATACTATATTCCATTTAATTGCCCCCGCAACAATATCTGTTCATATGATACACGAACACTTACTTGGTGTATGAACATCTGATGAATACATGTATATCGTTCCGCAAAATAAGAGCATGTTTTTATCTTATAAAAATTATGTTATCAGACCACATCTAGCGTGGAAACGTTGGCAATAATTATTGATAAGTGTTAACTTCTTTTATCGAAATATCGTACGAAATATTCGTTGATTCTTTTAAGGGTTTATGGGTTTTAAAGATTGATTACTTAATGTATTCTCTAACGCAATATAACGCTATTCTGACACTGAACCCATATATGTACGGCCTTGTTAATGCCTTGAGCAAGCTACCTGTTTACAACACCGAAAATAAATTAGATATACCCATATTTGAATTTGCATGCCGTATCGCTTATGCTGAGTGATTTCACACGTGTCATAACTTGTGAACTATAATCATCTGAAGTTAAGACAATGGAATAGGCCTTTATCAAGTTTACCAAATCATTGTTAGACGTAATACTAATCTAAATGTTTGTGTATTACACATACTTCCTAGATGGCCAACGGAAACAGTCGCCAGTTCTACAAACTTGGAGGAAACACCCAGAATGGAACGAAAAGGTATCGATCTCTCGATGCTGTGTTATAATATAGAATATAAACGTTAAATATGCACGCTAAATAACCATTTAGATTTGTAAACCTGATTTGACGTTGAACATCAAGTTAGATTTTTTAACATGTATACTGATAAAAATGATGAATTATTAATATGTCCCTTTTATTTTATATTTCAATCCATGGGAAACCTTTATACAAACACACTTTAACTACAAGCAATATAATCGTATACATGAATATTATTACCAGTTGAACGAATATTTTCCATTTAACATACACCATTTACTTGATTTTAGTTCCTTGAGACGCTTACCGAGGAAATCGCATCGTTCAAACCTTCCGGCGAGTTGGGACTCTCAGATGTTCGTATCCTGATGCTGGGCCCAGTGGGGACGGGCAAGTCCAGCTTCTACAATACTATTAACTCAGTGTTCAAGGGTCGCATCACCCAAAGAGCGCCGAGTGGAATCGGTACCCAAAGCATAACAACTGCGGTATGTATGTATGCAACGAAGAACGAAGAGGAAAAGTTAAACTGATGAATTTTTTGCTTGTTTTTATAGTTGCATTTAAATTGCCTGGTGCAGCATATTTTGTTTTTGTTGGTTTGCCTTACGCGTAGCTCGTGCATTTTTGCCATATTGAAGTAAAGTTTGATTTCCAGTCAGTTGTATTTGTAAAGGTTAAACACGTAACTGAAAATAGTTTATTTAAAATGAATGTTTAATCGCATCGAGTCTACGATTTGTATTTTTTACTCAATGCTGGAGAAGGATTTATACTTCGTACAATAATTATACGGCTTCTTGCTGACCACTTAAAATGTAATTCATTGATATCGTACTCGAGTTATTACTTGTGCCAATGTGTTAACCCCGTATCACACTGTATGGGGTCATTTTAGGTATGAATTGTTACAACAACGCCATACGAAATATATAGTTTAGCATAGGATTATCTCCGATCAGGAGAGTTAATCAGATGTAATACGCCTGGACGATCCCTTAAATACTGTATTCACATAATCTAATAGGCTCATTGATTCCGGGTAATTCTTGATAAAAGTTAATCAGCATGACGGCTACATTGACAAATATTTACTTTTTCTACATAGGCCCATGCAGGATAAAACGTGTTCACTACGGTTTCAAATGGCGGCAAAGTAAGACTTTCGCCAAACCAGCATAATAAAATAACACAATAACAAATAGTAGAGCTGGCAAATCAGGCGATCGGATTCTCTTCAGATATGAAAAATCGGGCCGATGCATATCAGAGACCGTTCGTGACGTTAACGTTTTAATATTTATAGTGACGATATTCACTTTACCTTAGTTAAACACGAATTTATTTTGTTATTGCAAGGATCCGATTGCCAAACATGTTGATACAGCACAGCATCATAAGATACATCACACAAATACGGAACAAACATATACTAATTAATAAACCATGGTGCCCGACAGAAAGCATCTTGAAATTAAAATTGTCATTTGTGAATGACCTCTAGATTTTCTAAGAAATCATGTCTTCTTATACAAGGAATATTGTCTAAACATATTGAATAAAAACTAGACCTGCAAAGTCTTAATCCATGATTGCTCATGGACAATCCATGCTCATAAGTGTTGAAACCGTATCGGTATCGTGAAAGATCTTGTGCATACATCTACAATCGTTGAGGCTACGGCATGAAAAGTAAGATGTCCCATGTGACTGTTAAGATACTGTTTGTTTTATAATTGGCTGTCAGTTCGGGACGTTCTTGTGACTGTAGCTATTAAATTAACGTATAACTAAGGAGTTGAAGCAAGTATCAGAAATATATGGCAAAGGAAATAAATACAAACAACGAGACGCATGTATTACAGTACACCCCATATGTAGTGAAGGCGCGTTCTGGAGCATCGTTGAATTTCCGGTTCTGCGACACACGTGGTTTGGAGGTCCCTCAAGGTCTTGATAATCTGGAATGCAACTACTTGCTGGATGGGAACATTTCTGACTTTTACGAGGTATTATGAAATGTATGCGCCCACTTAAGTTTGTTTAAAAGTATAAGTTCTCTTATGATTACTATTGGTAATTGTATCTTTGTTCGTCAAACGTATTACTGATTTATCTTCTATCAGTACATATATCTTTAGGCACACATAGGTACATATATGGCAGTGTAAGTTTACTCGACAGTTTAACCCTGCCACGCCCATTTGCCCTGAGAATCCCGGTTTCGTGCACAAACCAAATCTAAAGGAGAAGATTCATTGCGTTCTGTTTGTGATCGACGCTGCAACTATTGACGAAATTCCTCAAAATTGGTCGAAAAGATGAACAGCTTTCAGCGGATCGCAAATCGCAAAGGTTAACAGTTAGTGATCACTTTTGAAGGTGTAGTGGGTCTGTGTTAATTTTTAAGTATCTTTAATTAATTTGTAAAACTTGAGAATGTGTATAAGTTATTTTATGCTTTTGAACATTCATAGTTTTTTAACATACTTTTTTCACATCCATTATTTAAAGGTATACTAAGAGCGGTTCTGCTCACAAAAGTCGACCTGGCCTGTAAGAATAGTTGCAAGTAACATCACCAATGTGTTTATCAGTAAGAAAATTGAGGGCGCTGTGGACAAGGTATCCGGCCATCTTGGGTTACCTAGAAACAACATTTTTCCGGTGAAGAACTACGAGAATGAGATGCAGCTGGATGACAACATCAGAATCCTGGCTCTGCTTGCACTGCGGCAGCTACTCTACTTTGCAGAGGACTACGTTGAGAATCTGCAGGAAAAGATAAACGGACGGAATGTCTCAACAGAGAAGCTGCACAAACTCTAGAAACTCAGCGACAAAGAATGATTTAATCGTTCAGATAAATGCTTATTTATCAAATTATACAGCCAACGCGGTTTTCAAAACGAACCAAATGGTATAATGTTATATTAGAATTTATTGAAATACCTTTTTATATAAGTTAAAAAAACTTAGCAACACTATGGAGTGGTGTTGTATCAAAAGAAGCAATTAACACACTTTTGCATAATATATATATAATATAATAATAATAATATATATATATTTGATTTATTGGTTATGCCTAACGGTTCAGCACATTTTACTATGCTTGATAAGCTTATGTTTTTGTGTCTTTTTTAAATTATAAATTGCTAATGTAAATTGCCAAATATGTTCGTTTGCGCATGTAATCTTTGATATCTACCCAAATATTTAGCTTACTCCGTTACATCGCAACATTGTAATATAAGTATGTGAGTCGTGTTTTATATTGCGTTTAAATATATATCAGGACAGGCTTTGTGTCTTATTATATCACTACACGCGCACTTAATTGTGTATGACTACGTTGAAGAAAAATGTAATAGTTTAATAGTCAATATGATAATACAAACGATGGTTGTTGCTGACAACAATGAAGCTTTACTTGGCATTTCAGTCCAGTTTTATAAATTCTTCTTTCAAACGTTACGAATTGTTTTAATATTTTAAATGAATTAAAAATAGAGATTTGGTATTCATAATATTTTAATAGCATGCATCTGTATTTGAATTGGTATCACCTGAGTCTACATGCATTACATATGTATGAACAGTGCCGTCCAAAATTGTTTCGACTTCAGTTCAAACCAAGTTATTTTATTGGAGGTTGAACCAATGATCTTCCCGGTTACTAAGGAATTCCCATATCTACTACGCCACTGCATCGTTTCACTTTTATAGAGCTGAACAAAAATCTGTATGCTTAAAAGCATGATTTGGTTAAAAAAAAACACTGCGTGACCTAGGACATCTTTTTTCCTTCGCGTAAAGTCGCATCATTCGTTAGAAAGTTTGTAAAAATATCAACCGGCGATGGTTTTCAAACATAGATTTAGAAGATATAAATCGAAAAGTTTTCAAATAATTCACTTTAAATTATGACGATAGTAATATAAATGATATTTGTTGGATTTTGATTTTAATTCACAAGAGATCATAGAACAAATTCACCCTGCTCTTCAAAATAACCATGGACGGGTATAGTAGTGCTACATTCCACCAGAAGAAAGACAACCAGGAACCCACAATGACGGTTCTGTACAACCAACATAGCTCAATGATTGGGGAATATGGGAGTACGAGCTGGAACAGCCGCAGATGCTATATTCAAGATGCAAAAAATGTCCTGTGTCAACTTAAGTATTCGGGCAGAGATAAACACACCACGTTTCCAATTAAAGATGCAATATAATTATGGGTTATATGGAAACTCAAATTATGGACCTACCTTTTGCCATGGACACGACCTCTACACATTCAGCGGCAAAGTTAATAGCCCCGGGGGCAATTTTGTTTTGAAAGGTTATATGAATTTTAGACAATATACATTCGACAACCAAGGGATCTGTGCTGACCAAATGCACGCCACCGAGCTAGAAGTGTACGCTGTTTAAGGTAAAAGTACCCGTTTTTGGAATATTCCAATGCATGAATTTACATTATCATGTTAAAGAAAGTCATACTAACTATTTACGGTATAAAGCTTGATTTAATCATGAGCTTTTTGTATTCAGTGTAGTGATTGACCTGCTTGACCTGATTGACCATTTTGTAAAAAATATTCGTTTTGTTAAAGAATATTAATATTTAAAAAACAACAACCCAACTCTGGTCGCATTACAAGACTGGTTGGAATGAAAGCTCGCCAGTCTTAACGTGGCACTGACTTTTATGCATTAACATTATATCAGCGTTACGATGACTGTATGAGTTTTCGTAATATAAACTATATAAATGTAATGATCGTTACCTAAATATAGTTTAATCGAGATAAATTTGCCGACCTTTAAATGATGACATATTTATCTATATTTCTTATCAAGCGAAACAATTTTTTTATAACGTTTCAGAATTTCTAAAGTTACTGCATTACTTAAACACTGGTAAATAATTAGGCTACGAATAATGGAACGTAAAATGTTGTGCTTTGTAAGTAGCCGGCTCAAAGTTAGATATTTTAATACAAAAACATCACTTATGTAGTGATGACTTACTGGTTCTATTTTCTCTAAAGGCCAAGTTAAAATAAGAAATAGACGATAGGAGGAGACATCGATTGGTTGTATGATGATGCTGGTTATGGTACGAAAGATAACCGAGGTTCAACAAAACAACAAAGCCATGTAATCCTTACTTATTGTGTGCAATGAATAGGAACGTTAACATCTTATGATATGGATATAAATATTTACAAGAACAAAAAGAGGTACTAATAATATTTGTATTGTATTTTTATTAAGTATTAAAAGGTGTTGTTTCCTGTTTATAATTATTTTATTTAACAATATACAAGTACATTATAAACATACCAATATTTATAGTAACATGCATATAAGGCATTTAAAAGCGATACATTATTCTAAATAAAATAAATAGGTTCGGTATTAAAAAAAAAAAATACTCATTTTCTTACATTTTAACATTAAGCACAGTATACAACTTTGTGTAAGATTGTGTACATGTACAAAACTACATTAACAGAAGGTTGTAGGAGAGTTTTACATCACGTTTGAAAGAAGTAGTTAGCGTATACTTAAGCTTCATTTAAGAATTGAATAGCATTTTTCTGCATTTCATCGGTGTATGAACAGTCGGGAAAATTACGCCGTCGTCGTTTATGCATAAATTAGGTGTATTTTTGCCGACAGTGCATACACCGATGAAATGCAGAAAAATTCTATTCAATTCTTATAATTACAACATAAAATGATCTTAAAGCTTAAATTCTATCGTGGTAAGGGTCATAAAAGTCCTTTTTAATCTAGCGTATGAATCTATTTTCAGTTTCGGTTTCATCTCTGTCAAACGGGTATATCGTTGAAGTTCGCGCAAAAAATATAACGTCATTTCGCTATTGACCAATAAAAAACAACGCCATTAAGTTTCGCGCAAAACATAACGCCATTTTGGCAACTTGTTTATGACCAGAAAGTAGTGTCATAATATTCATGAATATTCATGTATAAATTTGCATACGAAGTGGGTTAATCGGAAAATGAAAAACCGGTAACGTGAACAAATTATCCAATCAGAATGCATATGAATGTGACAGAAGTTGTAATTATATTCACTTTAGCATAGCTTAGAAAACAAAGCAATATAAACATAGTAAGATGTTTTCAACATTATAGCGCGAGGTAGGACAACATTTTGACGAATTTTGATTAGAAATTAAACATTTCTGTTAAAAAGAAAAAAAATACTTCGTTGAGAAGTTCTACGAGGTAACGTTAGGAGCTGCGATGTATGGATTATGACAATGTAAAGGTAAACGTTAAACAGAGTAACACCGACATTAGACACCATTCACATCGAAAGCGAGGTGGAATATTGTCGGTCGGTTAAGTTTGCGTGGTTGATTTGGGATGTAGAAAAAAAGGAACAAACAACACAAAGGGATAATTTGATGAAGAACGTGTGTTAATTATTCATCAGTTCTTTTAAAAGGACTATGAACTTGGATTCAAAATGATGCTTAGTATCACTGGTGTTGTAATGTTTTATCAGTATAAAGTTGACCGTCCAGAAGAATGCTAGACGCGTTCGTCTTTCACTTTTCATAAACGCTTTATAGATGGTGAAGCATATTTCACTTAAAATAGAATAATGTTAATGTCGTGGCAATTTGCATATTGTGTTTTAAAACCTATGGGTATGTTATGTAAAGTATTCATGGGTTTATTTAGTCTTATGCTCTTAAATATGCAATTAACATGATTCCAGAAGTTGGTAGCGAACGGACAATCTAGAAAAAAGTGCTCGAATGTTTCTACCTCTTGGCAAAATAAGCAGCATGGGGAGTTATATATATTCCATTTGAAAAGATTTTTATTAGGACCTTTAAGTCGAGGTTTTTGTCATAAGGGTTTGTTGTTTTAATTTGTACGATTGATTTAATTATTTCGTCTGATTCAACTATTTCCTTCCATTGTGTAGGTATGCTTAATTTAAGTATATTTGTCTCTGCAAGTTACGTTTTGATTTTAGTTTTTGTAAGAAAACAGTTTCTGAGACATTTCCTTCGTTTGTAATAATGTCAGTTATTTATAATATCCCTGATTCGACCCAATTAACGAACATTAATAATTTTCCTTTGTTTTTAATGAATTGGTTACCCCACAATATTTGAGAGCATATATCAATAAACGTTTCAGGTTTTGATTTCGGTTTTATATTGTTTAAATCAGGTAGATGTTAATAAGGTATGTGAAGAAAGGTGGAATTTTACTTTGGACACAAGTAATGATTTTAACGAATCAAGGTTCATTTTAAAGATTAATTGGTCATTTCCAAATTGGTTTAAAATTAGCTTTGGGATAATGTTCCAGTTTGCCTCATCGTTATGACATAAAAGTTTAATCCATTTGATTGTTAAGCATTTTGAATTAACTTCAAAGTCAGGCATATATATACCAGCGTCAGGCTTCTTGCCAATAAATATTGATCGCTTTATCTTTTCAGGTTAGTTATTCAATTCAAATTCAAAACATTGAGTTGATTTTGTTATGTCTTTGTTTAGGGTACATATGTTTTGTACAAAGTATGCTAACTTTAGTAACAATAATGATTTGATTACCGTTACCTTTCAGTAAATGGTTAAATTTCGTTTGCTAAATTCATTTATTAGGGTTTTGCAATCAGAACTTTTATCTGGGATAACTTGCCAGATATCCGTTAATTTATTGTTTTAATTAGATTTTGTTAATGCGTTTTAAGTGTGATTTTACTTAGTGATACAGTTTTCCTATCTTTTTTACCATTTATTTCGTTTAAGTCTTTACTCCTTGTGCATTTTATATTAATAGTTCAGATAAAGTGTCAAAGAAAACATTCCGCGATTTCTTATCGTTTGGTGCGTATATGTTAAGGAATGTATATACATTATTTTGTAATGTCGATGCTCATTAAAATATATCTTCCTTGTGTATCACTTGTTATGTCAAGGATTTCAGATGGTAATTGCTTTTTAATTAAACGTGAGACCCCCTTACTGTTCCGTCATCAAACAAAATATTACAAATATTTAAAGACCAGGTAAGTATTTTACACAAAAATACATAAATGTAGATTTGGAATAAACGCCAAATAATCAACAATACAATGTTAGTTATAAACTTGATAAACGATGCATGCGTTATTAAACACAGTGACTATATAAATGTAATAATATAATATAAATTGTCTTCACCGTACATAGTTCACTCCGTATGAAGTACAAGTACGTTCTGGTTCGTCGTTGAACTTTCGGCTGTGTGACACGCCTGGTCTAGAGGTCACTCGAGGTCTTTACCAACTGGAGTGCAGCTACTTGCTGGATGGGAACATTCCCGATCATTACGAGGTACACGAGATATTGTGATTTCAGATAGAGAAGGCACAATCGAGGTCTGTGATGTTTTCATTATACATAAATTGCAATTGATCAATACTTTACAGTTTAATTCTGCTGCCCAAATAACCTCCTACAATCCAAGCGTTGTGCTTCATCCAAGTATTACGAAACAGATCCATAGCGTATTGTTTGTGATAGACGCTGTAGAAGTTGATAAGTTGCCATCCAAAAAAGTCAAAAAGATGCACAATTTCCAAAGACTTGCGAATCGCAAAGGTAAAATGTAATCGGTGTTCACATTATTAGCTTATGGTAATCAAAAAGAGTTATGCTAACCATTTACACCTTTATTTATTTAAAGTACATGTGAACTGTTTGAATGGATTATATAACATTTCAATTAGGTATTGTTATTCGGCTGAAAAATCTGTACACTCTAAAAGGATGGCTGGTTGGTTCGTTCGATAGTCTGCAATTATGTTTATTTGTCACTTAAATTACCGATAGGTTAATTGTATTTCATTTACATGAAACTTCATAATCGTAAGGAGTTGTAATGCGTGGTATATTTTTACAGAGTAAGTTAAAAATATACATGCTTTGTTATCTTTTTCGCCCTCATATAACACATGCGTCATTCAGTTCTTGCCTCTAACATCGTATGTGCAATCGCAATGTGTACAACGACCAATACATTGTCAAATAATTATATCATTATACTTCGGGCGATTACTGGAAGCATGTATACAATCTATTAGGTTTTAGTTGAAATATTTGGGTACGTATATTTTTGGCTTACTTTTGATCTTACTGACCACTGAGACGTTTCATCAGTTGTCCAAATAATCAACTGACAGCTCATAGTAACTTTCTGCTGTGATGTCCTCTTTGCGCATATGTATCAATCAAACTACTTCGCTATTCGATAAACATGACACTTCTCAGCCGACATGATCCCACGGACAAATAACATTATATTTGCGTTGATCAGATTCATGATGGACTATCAGCAGTCATCTATGAATTTGGGTGATGGATTTTCAGATTACCGTGAAATAAAAAAGTGATGAAAATGATGCATACTTGCCTTTGAATACAATTAACGGTTGCCGATCATATTGGATTTTAGTTGGCAATATAATGCAATTTTCCAAGCAAACTGATTTTACATTGTTTGGTTTTCATAAAATTATATTCACTTCTTCTACATGACCCGATTTAGAATTTGACTTTAAGTATCAATATAAGGCTTTATTTTATTTTAAAAATGGTGAACTTGTTACCATTTATGAAAAAGGTTTGTTCTTTAAACAATATTTTTAATTTTGTATTTACATGAACTTTTCTACAAACGTTTTATAAAAAAAGCTTGCATTAGATAATATACAGTTTTATTTTATGCTTTCCGGTGGTTTATAGAGAAATATCAGTGAAATAAAACTGATATTTTACTGTTTTAAACAGTGAAAAATAACTGAAAAATATCGATATATTTCACTGTTTTACTGTGAAATGACGTACTTTTTTCGACGAAATGACCTCATAAATCTAGCAAAATAATCCACTTAAACTCTTTTACAATGTAAATAAACGGGGAAAAAAAAGCATAAAATGAAATAATAATTGTTGGATTCGATGGAATATCGATTTTAATTCACTCGTGATAATAAAAAACAAATTTTATATGATCATTTGTGAAATAAAATCGATATTCCATCGAATCCAACAAATATCTTCTATATGTCTTTCTCAATAAACACCTTTCTACGGACATGAACTCAAGAATTTCGAAAAGCCTGAAACAAATGTTAACATTCAAATAAGACGGTTTTTCGAGGTACTTTAACAAAGTAAAATAAAACACTTGTTCTCAAACCTCTAAATCGTGATATGAGATTATTTGACACCTTCAGAGATAAACTGAACAATTGGTACACAATTTCATACTTGGATATCTATGAGTTTAGGACTTCCGAAAGCAGTTCTGCATAGCAAAATCGATCTAGCCTGTGAAGATGTTGCAAGTGAAATTACAAACGTGTTAACAAGCAAGAACATTTAAACCGCTGTTGACAAAACGTACGATCTTCTTGGGTTGCCTATAAACCACAGACTTCCAATGAATAACTACGAGCATGAAATGCAGCTTTTGACAACATCAGCATTCTGGCGTTGAAAATAGCAGAGGATAACACTCAGGTCCTTCAGAAATCAAAGCGCTGAAGGCACTGAAGATGTTCGCTCTTAGAAATGTATTCAATATCATAGTCACAGGATAAAAGTGAAACCATGTAAGTTAGACCAATGGAATGGCCACGAAGAATACAAACACATAAATGCGATTTCACTTTGTGTACAGGGGGGAGATATTGTGAGAGGAAAATGACATTCATTTACCATCTCTCATTATTGTATATAGGATTCACAAACACTCCACTTGTAATTATCAAGGTAATGGTTAGGTTTTTAAAGAGTTTTCTTTTACATCTATACTGCAACAAAAAGGAAGAATCTGAATGGAGGACATTACAGTCCTGTTTTGAATCAGTTGGCAAATACGTTGTCATGAGGGAAAACAAAAAAGAAAAGAACACTCAAATTTTACCTATTTAAAGTAAAAGATTTCAACATGCATGTATAACAGAAGAACAATGCCAAAATTGTAAATGTCAATTCACTCAAACAAGAACAAATGTCTCTTTCTTAATAAGTAGAATATCATATTCACCAAATATTTAATGCAATTTACACAAGGAAATGAAATGTACACATTTGAATGACTGTACTGACATTTATTTATTAAATTAATTCTTAACTTTTACTTCCAAAAACACTGAAATGTTCCTGATATATTGCTTGAGGGCGTTTCACAAATGATCGTACGACAATTTAAACTTACGAGAGAATTTTGTAGTCTTAATATGTAGACGAACTAGCTCGCCATGCTCGTCAAATATATACGGCGCTTATGATGCCAATGTAATTAATTAAATACTTCAAATTTCTACTCATATGATATGGACTTAAGCAATTATGCACCTTCGAAAAATAAATAGACGCCAAAACACCCGCGAAAACGAACCACGTGACGAAATAGGACGCTAATCGCAAATACCATGCGACTACGACTTTTATTATGTAAGAACGCCCGCAATTCCTTTGAAGCTGGGGCCTTGTGATTGCTATTACGTAAGAATTGACCTCTAACTAAAGTAAGCAAAGGAAACGCAGCACCTAATTGACCCATTCCTTCTATGTGTGAAGGCAGATTGAATTGTACTAATGTATGGTTTGCCTATTATAACACACATTATAATGCGGTAAATATGCGACTAACAAGTAAAAAACACAATAATTTAACTTTTGTTTTGAATTAAATTATTTAGAAACCAAAATTCCAAAAAAAAACCTTTTTTCAAAACAGCAAGACTACATTATTTAAGGAATATTCTTGTTATATTTAAATGTTTTTTAATATTCAGTTTCAGCGATAATGAAACATTTTTTTATCTTGTCTATCGTATCCCTGTAATAATTGTTGAACTCGTGGTCAACGTCTTATTAATTGAGACCTGTGAATATAAACAAGCGTAACCTTATACTATTGCGTTATTCTCACCCGGACTCCCCTTTGTTTATCGCCAGCCTCAGATTTATGAATGAGCTGAGCGAAAATACTACGTCACGCAGACGCAGCAGAAAGTGGACTATTTTAATCATTCATAAACAATCTCCTCCGCGACACGTAAAATACGGTCATTGTTTATTGATTCTTTTCTATATAACACCGTTCGAAATTATTGCATTTAACACGATATTAATATAATGTTTCCATTTGTGAATAAACATAATTGGAGAACTCAAAACTCTTGCATAAATTATACAACTCTTTCTTGCGCGGATACGCGTAGTAAGCGGATATTCGGCTCCTAGTAGCTAGGCCGTACCGACCTGAATTTTACACAAAGCACTTTAGACGGTTGCTAAAGCCACCATCTAAAAACTGCAAGCGTGTGGTATTTCTAACGAGAAGCTTGACAAACGAGAATCATAATAAAAAGGCAGTGACCACGAATAATTGGAGACACCGCTTGGCATTTCTCCATTTGATTTGTAATAATAAATAAATGTGAATATCTCCTTACTTAAACTAGTTAATCGGATACTTAATTTATTTTTATTAAGTGTTGAACACGAATTGTATTTTCATGACGGCTTAAACCTATTAAATAAAAATAGTTTAATTTTCGATTAACCTTGGTATACAAACTCATGTCTATTATCGATCAGCGCATAAACAAAATAATTATTTATGCTGTGTGCTTTTATTCATGACAGTATTTACATTTGTGATGTATTGTTACGTAGTGATGGGGTATAGATAACATACCATCTCTTTCATTTGTTGGACTGTCATGGCATTCTACTTTACAATTGATACGTAAGTTCAGGTGAATGTAATTACATGTAATCTAAACAAAGTAAAACAGTATGAAATATAAATGTGCAGCTCTAATAAATAGTCAAGACTTCAATCTAGGTGTATATGTATAAAATGTAAGGCGACAAATGTTGTAATACATTTCATAAGTATGGGCAACACATGAAGTGGAAGGAATATAAATTAATTGATTTATAAAGCATTCAATGAATAATTATTACAGCAGATAACATGAATTTTGTATTATATAATCCAATGTAAATCAATTTGGATAAGAAATCAGTAAGTATAGTAGCATACAAAGGTTTCTTGGTTCCTGTGCGATAACCACAACTGGGTTATGTAAAGATGAAATACAGCTGGTTGACTCCTTTTGAGTCAGAGTCCCAGAAAGGATTAGGCCAGCTGTTAGAACTTCCTTCTCTTTCTCATCTCGGAACACAGCAGACGCAGAAAAAAGTTTCCACAATTATCAGGCTTTAAGAGACATAGAACACAAAGAATGTCCAGAATAATGATGTTTTTGCAGTTGAAGTTGCGATTCCACAATTGTTCCCTTCCCCAACGACCATACTCTCTACAACTTTTGATAATATTTGGAGCCCAGTCCATAAGACTAATGTTTATGACAAAGTGGGCAGTACAATTCCTTTATAATTTACTAAAAAAATGTGATTTGCAATGCATAGACATGCGATTGCTCTTTAAATCAACTTTAGAACTTGAAAATTTAGCGGCAAATGGACCCACATGGGAATTGGCCATTATAGATGGAAAACTGTGTGTCAGTCAGCCCAAACAGGAAACACCAAGGCTTTCATATAGCATTGGTCGTCTGCTTTTGTGATTATTTTGGGGTTCTGTTGGAAATGTTTCCGATCCGGTCTCAAGAATAACTTAAATACTTGAGAGATATTCGAATGGCAGCAAGTAGGTCCTTCTCCTGGTGGATGTACGACGAACAATTCCGTGTACAGAAAGCACACTCTCATCTTTGGGGGTTATTAATGCAGAATTGTGGCTTCTTTATGCAAATTAAGTAAGCAGCATCAGTTCTTTCGTTCCCAATCAATAAAAAAATGGGAAAAATTTCTGATACATTTTTTTAAAACATTACATTTGATGAAAAATTTCTTCGTGAAATTGAGTGAAAAAAAAATAACAACGATATTATACACTATCTAGAGGATTTTCTGTTCGTGGAAATGGGTTCAAGCCTAACACATGGGTACATCTTGTCAGAATTTCAACTTTTTTGACTTAGTATGGGAATTCCTCTTGCAGATAAAAAACGGTAAGACCCACCAAATACCTTACATTTTTAGTAAGTGAACTTGATTCCTCAAAAAAAGATCATGCGTCTCCAAAATGAAAAGCTACTTAAGTTAAAAGACCAACTTGAGAAAAAAATATCAAAAAAGATAACTCTGAAGCAAATGCAGTCTCTTATAGGTAGTTAGAAATTTGCATGTAAAGTTATCTCCTCTGGCAGAACGTTTGTAAGACATTTGATTAATGCAACAATAGGAGATAAGAAGTCACACCATAAAATAAGGATATCAACTTCTATTCGTTTGGCTAACTTGACCGAATACAATGGAGTCACTTTAATTTCAAAAGAGTTTGGTTGACAAATATTGAGCTCGAGCTTTATACCGATGCAATTGGTGGGGAAAATGGGGGTTTGGAATTTATTTTGCCGGCCCATGGGCCAATTGCAGATGGACATTTCACTGGACCAAAAGAAGGGCTCACTCGTAACATGACTCTGTTGGAACTATTTCAGGTAGATCAGCTGTTGTAACTTGGGCACATCTGATACAATATAAGAATGTTATTTTCCATGTAAATATTCAGGACGTCATTCAAGTCATAAATACCATAATCTGCAAATCGGATAAAGTGATGAATCTAGTAAGGTTCATGGTTCTTACCCTATTGAAAAATAGCATACACATACAATCAATATACATCCCTTCAAAACGAAACGTAATCGCAGGCGCGATTTCTCGTTCACAGTGGGGGAGATTCAGGCAAGCAGCTCCAGAGGCTCAACTATGCCAGATAAAGGTCGCAGACCTAGTTTGGAATATCTAACAGGTATCGCGATGGACTTTATTTTCAATTCAACGTTCAACAAGACAATCAACATCAGTAGCACTAGAGAAACTATGTGCATTTAGAGAGTTGTATAATTTACATCAGAGGTGGTCAGTGCTAGATCAGGAACTGTTGAACTTCATCACTTATTTGGCAACCCAAAAAATGCCAGCTACAACAGTTACTACGTACATCTCAGACATCGCCTGTGCACATAGCCTGAAACAAGTCAACGAAACAATAAAATCTTTCCTCGTTGTAAAGGCCCTGGAAGGTTTGAGGCGTAAAACAGGGGGAACTAAGGCAGACATAAGAGCCCCAATTGCAACTACAAAAAATGTTAGCAAGTTTGACAAAAATCTGCCGAAATGTATATGAGGAGTCTTTATTAAGAGCAGCTTTTACCCAAGCATGTTTTTGTTTGCTCAGGGTAAGCGAATTCGCAGAGGCAAGCAACAAGACGGAGAGTTCAAAGGTTATCAACTGTATGATATTCAGTTAGCAGACAATGAAATCAAAATAACAGTAACATGGTCAAAAACAGATCAGACAGGATAATCCGTTGTCTTAAAAATTCATTCAAACAGAAAATCAACTGTCAATACCTATGCATGAAGGAATATCCCCAATATCGTCCTTCATGAAAAAGGATTAACTTATTTATCCATTTAATTGGTTCTGTATTGACACAGAATCATTTTAAAGCCGTTATGTTTAAAGCCCTTAAGTTTTCCAAGGACATTTCACAACACACAGTTTCAGGATGGGTTGCGCCACCGACCTGACAGAACAAAGTAAAGAGGAGGGAAAAAATATGGAAGCAGGCAGATAGAAATTCCTAGCATATCAACAATGCATACGACTTTAAAGAATTGTCAAAGAAAAAATAAACATGTTCAAGTATTTTTCAGGAACTAGAATATGGATTGTGGAGGATTCCCTAGTGCATTGGGTGGACACAACATCACGAAATGAAGGCACCTCGAACCTAGGATTGAGGTTTCAGATTTTCTAGAGAGGGGAGAGAGGTCAAACGTTAAACAAAATTGATGCGAGTTTGACAAACGAATACAAAAATGGGACGTATAATTTACCAAATATGTGTTTAATACATTACGAGTCTAACGATTTGACAGGAGAGGGCTTTTTCTGGCAAAGATGTCATCGGATAAAATCAAAACTCTATTTCTTAGATACAAAGTCGTCTATAGAGATACAATGTTGATCTGGTCGTCAATATTGCCAAGTAGATATTTGCATTTTGCCCCTCTAGATTCTAGTTCGTTAATAGACAAGAAGAGAAATAGAGAAAATGCTATAAACAATTTCGTACTGGACATGGGGGGGGGGTAAGTTATATTGAATGACAGTTATATAAAAGTAGATGAGGGAGATTTGTTTAGGTCAGATGGTACACACTTGTCCAATATAATACAATACAAAATTCTTCTAAAATACTGGAAATTTAGCTTTGGAGGCATGCAAGGAATCAAAAGATTGAATGTACCCTAGCCCTGTATAAGCCATTTTGTGGGATACAAATATAAAATATATATTTCATGGCGGTCCTGGGGAGACAAAAAGCTTTTTTTGTTGGGGTGGGGTCTCAGTCTTGGATTTCCCTAGGACTGACAGTCTTACAAGGCTGCAGATTTGTCAGCGGTTGTCGTATTGTATATCGGTGTCAAGTGTGGGGTCTCAAATCTGTTCAACGGGAGGCCCCCTCTATCTCTATGCATAGTGTGGAAGGTCCAGAGTCGTGTCATGCTCGGGTGTTTTTATCAGGTAATACGGACTGCCCCCAATTGACTGTCAACGTAAGGTTTGGGTTTAACTTATGGGATCTCGACACTATATTAACATAGGTCGCTGATTCGCCAGTTGCTATGATAGAATCATAGGCAGTCAGTTTTATCACCAGGGCTGATGTCACACAATAGTTTTATGTTCGTTTCAACTGTACTCTTGTCGCCAGTATTTCGCCACTTAAATTCCAAACCATTGTTAAAATTGCAACCTTACTAAAGATTAAATCTTAGGAAAAATAATACAAGTCTTTCTTTATTAATTTTCTCCTAACAGCATAAGGTAATGTTTCACTATTGCGGCACGTTGGGATAACTGGATTGGTTGGTGAAACAATACGGTTGGCCTTGTAAAAGCTTTAATTATATTGACTTTAAAATGAAAAGTATATTATCAGTATCTATAAATTAAGAGTAAACGGTCACCTGTCGTATGCGGCCAGAGTCTAGTTCAAAACGAAAGCCTTTTTCTCCTGTGTTTAGCGACTACGAGGTGCGATAATATCATATTAAAATCGATCTGGAATGTTTGTATTGCAGATCTAACATTATAGTGCATATTGTGTATCTAGTGTGCGGTTGAAAATTCTGATATCGGAAACGTCCCTTTATATTATAAATTCGACTCACTTTAAGAAACAAATACTTGAGTGTAAGAACACTTACATTCGTGATCGAAATTGCAAGCGTAAAGACGTACAGCAATTTGAACATAAATAGCTTCAAAAAATGATCAGCACGGAGCACAACACTAACGACTACGTCCGCAACATGACTGCAACACTTGTTGGTCCACAAGAGCCTCTATTGGCGACCGTCAAACGACGAAAGCCTGCTTGCTTTTGAAACGTCACCACGCACGACTCTCTGTGCAAGACTACTCCAAATGACACGCTAGAGGGATATCGACGTCGAGGTCGTGAGGAGAAAAGCTGGATGGATGTTAAAATGGTTAAAAGAGTGGACAGTTTAAGATTATGTTCTCATAGTTTAGAGAGAGAACTAATACTAGATTGTGTAAATAATGTAACCAACATGCAGTAGAGCCTAAATATCACTTTATGTTATGCTGCTCACGATACAGTTGTATAAGATCAAAATTTCTAGGCAAATGTTCGTGGTCTACAGTACAAAAATTTAGTTCGTGAATGTAAACTTCAAGTAAAAAATGTATGTATACTCTTGCGAAATATGTAAAAGAAGCGTTATCTTTGCGACAAAAATACCCTTGATAGTTTACCTGTCTTCTGATCGCTTATATATCTATGTAATGTTCTGCAATATCTGTCTATGCTTATTTGATGTTTGTGATGGTCTTTGCCATAAGTTGTTTAGTATATGGCCAAAGGCAAATGCTTGCTGATTGCCAATTAACTGAAACTGACACTGTTATATTTACTATTTTTGTTAAAATGTTAATACTTAGAAAGTAAATAGTAAATCGTTGAGGATGATTAAATAAACATGTTATATTAATTGACATTGATTTATTTAAACTAGCAACATATCCTTTGATTGTTTAAGATAACGTTATGTTATTTGAGTTGACTGTTTGCTATTTAAAGTGTTATATTTTACATGTGGAGGTATACACCCATGTAAAACATATTCTATGATAATTATATTGTAGAACATCAGCATCAACCGTAATACAACTTCACTTGCTCTAATATAATGCCTTACTACTATGATTCCCAAGTCTGTAACACTTGGTTGTTGAAATGGTTCTGTGATACTTAAGGGAAGCTCTTCAAAATAAACAACATCTGCCTTAGAAGTGTTGTTCTCCGCATCTTTTTCAGTGTTTTCTTTTTTCCTGTTTTTAAGTGATGTGGTTCTTATGATGTTTCTCAGTGATGCTGTTATCATAATTAGTCTCATTGATTGTGTTATTTTGTCAATGATGTTGCTATTTCCATCTTTGTCAGTGATGTTGTTATCAGTATCTTTTTCGGTGATGCAGTTATTAACATCTGTATCAGTGATATTACTATCAGCGCCTAATCAGTGATGTTATTTTTATAATCTTGCTTGGTGATGTTGTTTTCAATTAGTTATTGATGAGGTTTGTCATTATCTTCTTCTCATATTGATAATGATCTGCGTTAACAAATTCTTCACATTGAATATGTTCTTTATATTATGTCGAGAGTGTGTATATTGAAAGTTGAATACGAAAATACTCTTATCATTGTTGCCTTTATTCACAGTTCAGTGAGTTTAATGTCTTTCAAGAGATAGGGCCCACTTCGTTTCAAGAAGGGGCGTTTTTGCTTTTCATCTAGACAAGTGCTGAATATTGTCTGTCATAGCTCGCAATCATTAACCATATTCTGGCGAGGTTTGTATGTGGGATATGGTCACTTACGGACAGTATAGTGACAGATAGTATCTTGTTCAGATACTATGATTTATTCATATTTTGTAAACTTTGGTATACATTGTAAAAATATATGAAAAACGTTTTAACTTTTTATTTATAAAGATACTGTGGATATGAAAAATTATAATTTGTCTTTGTGTGATAATATGTTTCCTCTCTTTTATACCATGTGTTTATTGTTCATTTTAAATAAGAAACAATTGTTAAATACTTTCCTGGTGATGATGTTTAAGGAAATTAATTACATGAAACATTATTGACACAATACTATCAAGTGTGTTTCTAATATATTATATCGTAGTGTGACTGTAATTGTTCTTGTTCATGTTATTGTGTCTTGCGTCTGCAAAGTATAATATAGTTTAAGGATTTAGTTTCCTGCGAGTGTTTGAATATGTTTAGGTTGTTTAAAAATTGCTTTTGAAACACGGCCATAGACGTCTCTGATTTTCAAAATATATTTTACTCCTCCAAAGATCCTAACTGACGTCAGGACTCACTTAATTTTAGGTAACAGTATATATTGATCGTGTTTACAGTTTTTTTCTTATAGTGAAACAAAGCATAACATAATTTGTCTAGGTTAATGATCTTACAATTGTTTTCAAGCCTGGCTCAAATGTTCATTTAGCTTTTATATATATGTATTGAGCGCGTATTTTATATAGTGTTTTGAATGTGTACTTGATTTGAAAAATTACATTTGCATTAAATTACATATTTAGATTTTCACCTTCGTCTTGCATTATAATGAAATGAATTATGGTCGTTTATTATTTATAATAACCTTACATTAACAATGAGTCTTGAATTAAAAGATTTCTTGATAGCTTGAACATTTATAAATATGACCGTACCCTGCTTAATTCAAATGATGTCAATAGTGTATTCAGGTATGATGTTAAGAAAATTAGTAGATTTCTAGAATGTTACGCCGTTTCTTTTTAATATTTCTATTTGGTTTAAGATAGAAACTTGAACCCGAGTATTTGTATTGTTGTAACTCTGTTATATATTTATGCGACTCTCAACGAACAAGGTTAGCAGTTTGAAACATCTCCAAAGCGCACAACTTTAGTGCATGAAATTTGATTTACTTACATTGTGTGCAATACACTTTATTTATGTCATGAAATAAAGAATAAAACTAAATTTTGTTTTTTATATTATTTTATTTCGTGAACCAATTGAAACAATTATCTGAATGAATCTAGTATTTATATCATCCTACCGCGCATGGGCTAAGTACAATCTTCGCAACAGTGTATTGATCTCAGCTGACCGTGTATTTTCTGAGGACAAGGTTGCAACAGTGACGTTATATCAGCTGACTATGAATTTGCTGAGTACAGTGTTGAAACTTGTTTTGACCCCAGGTGACTGAGCAATTGCTAAGTACATTGTTTTTGAAGTTTATAGTACCCTATCGCCTGAGAAATGGTTAAACGACCAATGACTGAGTATAGTGTTGCACCAGTGAACTGTACACGGCTGACTGACCAATGGTTGACTAAGGATGGACTGTTTCAGCAGTGTAGCCTCGCGCCTTATCAAATTAAAATATGACCCGGTTTTGAACACTTAAGTCTTTAAGAAACTGTTATATTACCCGTATTTTTTCATTGTCATGAACACTAAATACTATTATATTAAAAAAAACATAATAATCTGTTATATTTACATTCAGAAAGCATAGACGTGACACAGCGTTGGTATGTACACAATATTCAGACATGTCTTAAGCAATAAACATATTATCTTATTATCATTTTTGTTTAAAACTTAACGCAGAAATATGTATTACACCGTTAAGAAAATAAAAAAAACAACGCACCAATCTAGTGAGTATCCGCAAAGAAGTCATGCTGAGCAACTCTTCATTTTGTCCGCGCTTGTGGAAATCCCTGGAACAATATATATCGTCAACGGGTGGGGGGGGGGGACGTCGCCATCTGGACCTTCACGTGAATAACCCATCTGACCTTGTAATAGACCAATTAATGGGTTACGTCACGTGCACATCTGTGTTTACATCCGGGCCACTCTGGTAGGCAGCAATCAAATGGAACAAACATAGAATTGTATTAATATAAATACAATAATATTAAGATTAAATTTTCAACATGCAAATAAGTTGTGATACTGTACTGAAACAAATAAGGGTGAAAACAAAAAATAAATATAAATACATATATTACTGATAAAGCAAGATTAAAAAAACATTCTATATAAACTAATTAAGAATCATTTTAACATATATATATATATATATATATATATATATATATATATATATATATATATATATATAAATATATACTACTGTCTTTGCCGCATATGTCCTTTTAATTGCAAATCCGTTTGATTCTTACGTGTTTAAACCGCGCAACGACAATTGTCTATATTCAATGATTCTGTAGAAGTTTGAAATGTACCATACCGTAACGCGATATTAAATGAGCTACTTAGCGCAAACGGAATTGGTTCAAGTCGTAAGTATGCAAAAGCGAAACTGAATGCATTAATATAAGGGCATCAGGTTAACAGGTTTTAGTTATTTCACATGAACTTGTGATAAAAGATATACGTGAATAGAGGTATGACACTAAACATATTAAGTGACTCAATTAATGTAAAGTGTATGTGTATTCACACATTGTACTTGTTGTGTGTTCTAAACTGATGTTGTTGGTTTTTTGATCATTACAGGTTCACCATTTTTAGAAAATGGTTATCATTTATGAGGTTTGGAACGAGAATATAAGGCATTTTCGTATAACGAACGTTTTAGATATTCAAACCATTGTAGCTCTAAAAGGTTTTGGGGTGAAAGTGGTAATTTGAACCGAAACATTTATTTTGTAATTATGCTTATCGGCATTGACACTATAAATTTAAGATCATTTTATCAAATACATTTAATGGATTTTCGTTAAAAGTATCTACGTCTTTTAAAATATAGTTTTAATACCAAACAATCTACGGGGTTCAAAATGTCACGTTTTGATATTTCAATTATTAAAAATATAAATGATAGGGTTTATTTCAGAACACATTAGGCTTTTAGCCCATGAGTACACATACATATAATACACCATGCAATCAACAGCGGTCCATGACATTCAATCATATAAATATATAATGTTTAGCATATAGATTCATGTGAACATAACATAAACAATTTGGGGATACATCAAAAACAACTGCAACTTCTAGATCGTTTCGAACTACAATTCAATCTGTTTTACGCAACCTTATTTTTGTTTTAATACATGTTTTTTCACAGCATATTTTTTAATTCAATATTTAGATCTTACACTTGTTCACACACGCTTCAGAATCTGTTTGAATCGGTTTGAGTCCCAAGAAAAAAACACAATAAAATAAACACCTCTCAACACATCTCACAAACGCATGTCCAACTTGTCCCGGCCACGTATTGCCATATAATAATGGCGATTACTCAAACACGCAATAAAACATATTAGATACAAACATTGCGACTATAATGTTAACAATATTAACATATGCAGACAAAAATACTTTGCCAACCATTGTGTTAGTATAGTTCTGCCGCAATCACTTATCACACTCAAGCTTCGTCAGCCACCCACACGGTGACTAGATCAAGTGTTCATGTTATCAAGCGATACACCCTTTCACACTTAACCTATTCGTATCTCAGACACTTATATGCATTCACTCACATAAAGATCGATGCATCAAATTTAATAAAGGGACCTTTTCACGTTTTGGTAAATTGACAAAATAACAAAAATTGATTCAGTTTCGCAAATATTCGTTCTAGTTATGATATTTGTGAGAAAACAGTGATGATGAACATTACCATGCTCTAAAATACCCATTATATGCATCTTTTGACGATTTAAAAAGCTGAAAATTATAAAGTCTTGCAAAGCGAAACGATTGAATTATTTGGCGTGTTTTGTCGTTGTCGATAGTTTCGATACTACGAGGATTTCTTATATAAAGTATAAAATACATCAATCATGGATGAGCACGGATGGCCGAGTGGTCTAAGCGATAGACTTTTACTCCAGGGGTCAGTGATTCGAGCCGAGTTGAGGGTTACTTTTTTTTCTTTAATTTTATTTTGTTTTTTTTACTGGAGCTTTTTAGATCCTATGTTTGCATTTATCAATATTATGCATTGTATGCCAAACTTCAATACATGCAAAAATCAGTGAAAAGGCCCCTTTAAGCACTCGATCATTAACTCTATCAACCCCCCAGACTTAAAATGTAATGCGCTTTATTTCATTTCAAATAAACTCTTCACTACTTTAAACAGTTATCATATATTGAATGTTATGAACTATACCGTATTAAAAAAACCTAGTCTTACACAGACTAACGTCAGCTTGTTATGATAACGATAAAAGGCCATTGTTTTAAATGATCATGAATCTTTGAGTGAATTTTTCAGATATAAAATCTAACACTTTAAAATATGCATGCTTACTTCTTAAACGTTAGTTAACATGCACAACAATAAAGAACTGATTGTTATAGATATGATTTATCTTAGATAGAGGATGAGTAAAAAATTTCCAGAAAAGTACATGGATCAGCTGGAGTCCTGGATTGGCACGGGACCAAAGATCTTCACCCTGCTGTACAAGTAATCCAGAGATGGGTGTAACCCAACAACATTCCACCAGGAGTGTGATAACCAGGGGCCCACTGTGACGGTGCTGTACAACCCACAGGGCTCGGTGTATGGGGGATATGTTAGTGCGAGCTGGATCAGCGGCACCAGCGACTCATATATAAAAGACTATATCCAAGATTTTAGCGCATTCCTGTTCCAACTTAAGTATTCAGGGAGCGATACATTCAACATGTTTCCAATTAAGATCCTTCAAATGGGTTGTTTGGAAGGTTGACATATGGACCTACGTTTGGTGGCGGGCACGATCCCCACACCTTCAACGGCACAATCAACAGCGCTGGTGCATATTTCACTTTTAACGGCTATACGAGCTTTGGCAGCAGCTTCAACAATTCAGGTCATACTTTCTATAAGATAAACAATGGAAACTTCAATGTCACCGAGTTAGAAGTTTACAGTGTAACAGGTACAAGTATGTTATGTACATGCCTATATATATATATTCAAGATAATCTGACATCCATATGACAGCAAGGTACGTGTGTGTATTTTCAAATGATAGCTATTGAATTTCCGACAAAATATAATTACGCAAACGTTATAAGACTATTTTAAATTACATTTATGTCATTTTTACACAAAGTTATGAAGCAATTTTAGCGTTTTTATCATTTCCATAGTACCTTTTCTTGTATGCAGACGTGTTTCATTATGATTTTGATGATTCAATAACAATACATTTGATTTTAATATTTCGTCATTTATTGATGACCATATGGTGTTATGTTTGTATATTGACTATGCAAAGATGGGCAGCGGATAAAGATTCTACCACAACCTTGGCGAAAAACTCATGAATGGAATAACAAGATAAACGTCTGAACTTATTATTGCGTTGTTGTGACGTGTTTTAACTTAAATCACATTGAAATACACAAGCATAAGATATGAACGCTTTTAAATCTGTTCATGATTTTATTTGCACGAAATCAAACGACATTTCAAAAATACTTACTTAACATACTGCGAATCAGAGCAGATATTTGTTCGGTTTCATATATCAGGTTCACTGATAATATCAATTATCCGGACTGTAGTATCTCGAGACGCTTACCGAGGACATCGTATCGTTCAAACCTTCCGGAAAGCTTCGACTCTCAGATGTCCGTATCCTGATGCTTGGCCCAATAGGGACGGGCAAGTCGATCTTCTACAATACAATCAACTCTGTGTTCAAGGGCCGCATCTCTCGAAGTGCCCCCTGTGGGCTTTCTACCAATGGCATAACTATTGCGGTCAGCATTTTAACACCATTCAAAAGATGCATGGAGCATTGTGCAATCGCTTTTTTCAAAATTTTAAGTTGCTCTTATAAATAGTAAATTAATAAAAGCTTAATATCAGAAACCAAATTAGTTTAAAATACAACATGTAGAATGCTACGTATTACAAAGTAGAGATAACATGTGATAACAAACCTCAATTTGAATACACAAGAAAATGATGCTTGCATTCAGTACATCAATCCCAAAACGTGATGTCGCTAGCAACACCCGATTTTAATCATTGCAATACATACCTGAAATATAACGTACATGCTTTGCAGTACACCATATATGAAGTATATGTGAGGTCTAGAGCATCGTTGAATATTTCCTTCTCTGTGATACACGCGGTCTAAAAGTCACTCAAGGTCTTTACAGTCTGGAGTGTAACTACCTGCTAGATGCGGACATCCCAGATTTTTATCAGGTATGTTCTTTAATGTGTGTAGATTTTAAACTCATGGACATTATCCATGTAATTTACTTGATAGTGCATAAAATGTAATAAGTAACTGCTTGTCTGTTACATTCCGTTTCTGTGGCCAAACGTTCTTGAGTCGATATTAACAATTAAATATTATATATTATCACATGCCATACCCTGTTTCAATGTAATAAAGCCACTTCATATTTTGTTTATATTACTCCTGTGTGAAACAACATTTTATAGAGTTTTCATTGGTTTAGTTTACGTTTATTGACCAATCGAATTTTTTTATTTTGCTAAAATGACGTTGCACCGTCAAATGACGTCACGAACTGTTAATGTTGGCGTAATTTTTTTTAATTTGCTCATTTCAAAGCATGTGATAAAAAAGATCTGACACTCGTTGTCATATCATACCATATTTTATTAAACTCGTCCAGGAAATGTGTTAGTAAGCTCGCCAAAGGCTCGCTTACTAACAAAATTCCTAAAACTCGTGCCAAATCCTATATTTATTTTTCAATGACTAAATGAACACGTATGGAATATTAAAAACACTCTTACAGTTTAATCCAGTCTCCCCAATCAGCCCCGCCAACCCCGGGTTCGTGCATCAACCAATGGTTACAGACCAAATCCACTGCGTTCTGTTCAGAAACGACGCGGCTACAGTTGGGGACATACCACAGAAATTGGTCGACAAGAAGCACAGTTTCCAAAAACTTGTTAATCTTAAAGGTTAAATATAAGTTGTCTTGACATTATTTGTCTGACGATAGTAAAGGGGGGGGGTGAGTTTACCTGTTAGTCCTTTTATAGCTCGCGAGTAAACCGTTTTTTATCTGCATTTCATTGAAACACATTGCAACAAAATACTTGTATTCGACTGAAAAAAATATACTTCGATGAACATATTTGGAAAAGGGTTAACATGTTTATTAGTTTGGTGTTGAGTCGTTTATCATATGATATATCTTGTTATTCAAACTAGATGTACTACTTCCAAAACATTATTTACATAAATTTCCGCACGCTTCTTTGTCATAAAAGTTGTGAAAGGTGTGATTTATGTTCCTATAATTTGAAAAATTATAAATCGGCGAATATCTCAATAAGAGTTAGTCTTTCGAACTACATCATGAACTTTATATGATGTAGATAACATCTAAGGCTTTATTTCACATTATGTGGGAGTGCTTCAATATGGTCAACTGTCGAAGCATCTGAGATTTCATTAAACGACCTAAAAGGTGTGATTTATGTTCCTATAATTTGAAAAATTATAAATCGGCGAATATATCAATAAGAGTTAGTCTTTCGAACTGCATCATGAACTTTATATGGAGTAGATAGCATCATAGGCTTCATTTCAAATTGTGTGGGAGTGCTTCAATATAATCAACTGTCGAAGAATCTGAGATTTCATTAAACGATCTTGCTCACAGATAGTTGGTATGACAATTTTCCAACTGGTTGTCCCACATTCACAAAATTAAAGAATAACAATAAATCAGGCAGCAAACAACCACTAACGACGTGGACTTACATGCAAAAAAATATCCACTTGTTTGTAAGTAATCATTTATTGCGTTTGTGAAAATTTCAAAATGTTTGCGCACTTTATTTGTTATATTCTTTGAAAACATATAACGTGACAGTCCGGACAGATTAAATACAGTTGAAGAACAAAACGCCGTATTTGAACTAATATTTTCTTCTTCAAATTTCACGATGACTAACTTGCTATTATCTTTGCTTTTACTTGGCTACATTGTCCAGGGAATTTCTTTACATCATTGAGATTTTAAAAAATAAATCTTTAAATACATCAACAATATGAAGAATGTTACCTTAGGTCTCAATCAAATTGAAAGTCTCCGATTAAACTTTGTTCTTTAACACATGCTTTTTTTGAATTCATTTGACATGAAATTTTTCCTATTCCAAAGAAGTAGTCTGACATAACATTTTACGATTACCGATAACCATCTTGGATAAAAAGTGCGACAGTGAAACCCATCAATCATCATTCGGACAGGCATTCACAGATTTTCGCAATTGCTTTATTGTCTATGTCATACTGCAAAGGGTGAAACATAACAATAATTGTAAAATCTCTTGTTGTGTGAAAATATATGCAAATCTATTAATATGCTCTGTATGCCACTTCTTGTGATAAATTATTATAGAAGAAAACTGTGTTCAAATAATGTTGTTTTGATTTTTATTATCGGTTCCAGGAATTCCACAAGTAGTACTTTTAACAAAAGTCGATCTGGCCTGTAAGGAAGTGGCCAGTAACATCACCAACGTGTTCAAGAGCAAGGAAATTGAGGCAGCTGTGGACAAGGCATCAAACCCTCTCGGCTTGCCTAGAAACCATGCACTTCCGGTGAAGAACTACGAGACTGAGATGGAGCTTGATGACAACATCAGCATCCTGGCCTTGATGGCACTGCGTCAGGTGCTGCACTTTGCAGAGGATTACATCCAGGTCTTCAGAACAAACTGAAAGTGTGTGGTGTTTCTAGCGAGAAGCTGGACAAACGAGAATCATTAGTAAAGGCAGTGACCAAGAATAATAGGAGACACCGCATTGCTTTTCTCCAATGATTTCTAATTGAAAATCAATGTGTATATCTCGTTACTTAAACTAGATAATCGGATTATTCATTTATGGCTTAAAAAGCTAAACGGAAATTATATATTCGTTACGAATTGGTTATTTGATGCATGGTTAATGGTTAATTATTATATTAACATATGTTATATGTCTAATATCAATATGTATATTAACAAAGGAACTATTTATGCTGTGTGCTTTAATTTTTTACATTGTTTTACATTTGTTATATATGTTACGCAGTAATTGTGTATATATTACATAATATCTATTTCATTTGTTGGATTGTCCCAACAGTATACTTAACCGAAAGTTACAATTGCATGCATTCTTTTTTCACTTTCAAACTAAGTAAAGTTCTTTAGTCATGACGCATACTTTTATTTATATTTTTATATCATGAAATCTCAAACATCTACATAATATTGGTTGTACCTATTTAATATCAACATACTTAATGTTTTCCGCCTTACTACTATACTACAGACAAGTTTTCAAACGATTTTGTTATATAGTTAAATCGTAAAACATATAATTATGTAGCAAAATATTAGCCATAACGATGGTCCCCATTCAAAATGCCGAACCAACATGTTTTACATTTCGTGATTTTTGCACTATGTAGGGCGGGAAATCAGTGCGCACATGCCCAGAAAACGGCGAACCGCCTAACCAATCAGAACACGCCAAACCGGCCGTATGATAAAATGCCGAATTATGATTGTGGAAATAAAAATATGCAAATATGCGAAGCTGAACACTCAAAAATGCGAAGCTGAATATTATTGTAAGAATGTGAAGCCGAATATTTTTTTAATTCGGCATTTTGCATATAGTTATGAAAATGAAAAAATAGCCCTCCTGGATTGTTGTGTTTTTGTAAGTTCGGCATTTTAAATGGGGACCATCAATAAGCTTCATAAAACGTGTATACTGTTACAGCCTTTTTACATCTGTATAGTAAAGGTAGAAACATTCTTTACGTAACTGATCTAAATTCGTTGTAGATTATTGAATTATATTTTATGGCTAACTAAATATGTATTGCATATGCATCTTTTTAATCTCTAAAGTTATTGTGTTATTTTTCATATGTACTGCTGTCTAATAAAATGTATTGAAAAACAGTAAACTTTTACAAATAATACGGTATTTCAAGTGTGTGCACTTAATTTAAACACAATAAAGCAATACAAGAGTTCGCACGTATTTATAAAAATAGTGTTTAACAACTATCTTATTATAAATAGTCAAGACTGAAAGCTTGGTGTAGATGTATGAAATGTAAGGCGCCGAATATGGTACTCGTTTTAAGTATCAACAACAAATAGAGTGTAAGGAAAATAAATTGATGGATTAATAAAGCATAATAATTAATACAAGTATAATTATATCAGTAACTATTACTTCACATTAAAGGGCCAGATGCCATATGCGGCCAGAGTCCAGTATACTTCACAACGAAAGGCATTTTCACACGTGTTTAGCGATAACGAGGCAGTTTGAAAATGTGAAAATTCGGAGATATTACGTCATAGCTTCTATTGCGTTCTATTGTATGGGTAAATTAACTGATTGCGGCAGCCTCTTTTTTAATATAAATGCGATTCATTGTAAAAAAACAAATACTAGGGTGTAAGAAAACTTACGCTCGCGTTTCGACAAAAAAGTTGCGTCAACGTCATTATGATGAAATCATCTTTAATTTTAATAGTCGGAAAGTAAACCACAAATCGTGAAGGATAATTTATAATATTTATTAACATTTATTTATTTGAATAAGTAACTTCTATGGTTGGTTAAGATTATGTAATGAAATCGTTTTTGATTGCATGTTAATCCAAGGGTCATTTTTGTTTATGTGAAGGTATACAGCCTTTGAAAATAATATTCTCTTATGACTATATTGTATAAATTCATCATCAACAATATTACAGCTGCACGTGCTTTAATATCTTACTTGTATGATTTCCAAATTCGTTACACTATGGCATTGAGATAATTACGGGAAAATCTTCAAAATAAAATATATCATCTTTCTAAGTCGTTTGTTTGAAATAGTAAATATTTTATGAGCATCTGCTTCGAAAGTGATTTTGTCTTAATCTTTTTCAATTAATTTTTTATCCTCATTTATCAAAAATGATGTGGTTTTCATAATCGTTCTCAGTTATGTTGTTATACTTATTTATTGTCAGAGTTGCCGTTAACATAATGTTTCTTAGTACTGTTGTCATCACCTTTGTCTGTAAAGTTGTTACCATCATATTTCTTAGTGATGTTGTTATAATCATTTTTTCTCAGTTTAGTTGTTATCATCGACTGTCTCAGTGATGTTGTTATTATCATATGTCGCAGTGATGTTGTTATCATCATCTTTCTTAGTGATGTTGTTATTATCATCTCTCTCAGTGATGTTGTTATTATCATCTGTTGCAGTGATGTTGTTCTCATCATTTTTGTCAATGGTGTTGTTATCATCATCTTAATCAGTGATGTTGTTATCATCATCATCTTGTTCATGGTTGTTGTTATCATCATTTTTCTTAGTGATGTTGTTCTCATCATTGTTATCAGTGATTTGGCTATTCTCATCTTTCTAAGTGATATTGGTATCATCATATTTCTCAGCGATTTTATAATTATCATCTTTCTAATTCATGCTGTTATCATCATATTTCTTAGTGATAGTGTTTTCATCATCTGTCAGAGTGATATTGTAATCAGCGCCGTATAAGTGATATTGTTATCGTCATCTTTCTCAGTGATTTTGTTATCATCATCTTTCTCAGTGATGCTGTTTTCATCATTCTTCTTAGTGACTTGTTATCATCTTGCTTAGTGATTTTGTGATCCTATTCTTTCTCAGTGATGTTGTTATTAGCAGCTTTCAGATTGATGTTGTTATAATCATCTTTCTTAGTGATGTTGTTTTCATCATATGTCGTAATGATGTTGTAATCAGCGCCTGATCAGTGATGTTGTTTTCATTATCTTGTTCAGTGGTGTTGTTATTTTCATCTAGCTCAGTGATGTTGATTTTTTTTTGTTATTGTTACTGTTCGCATCATCAACTTAAGTCTTGTTCTGTCATCTTCCTTTTGTTATATTGAAATTGGTGTGCTAACAAAGTCGTTACATTGAATACGTTCATAATATGATTGCAAACCTTTGTAGATTGTGGGTTGAGTAGTAACTTCCTCTTTTAATTATTGTTTTTATTTACAATCGAGTGATATCAAAGTCTTCCGAGAGTCAGTAACGACGCACTTTATGTCAAGTATAGCAGTTGTTACTTTTCAAGTGCTGAATGTTGACAGTCCATGTAGCTTGCATATGTTATTCAGATTCTGACTTTTACCATGCTTGAATATGTAAAAAAAAACTTTTACAATAAAATAAGTACTTAGTATCAACCAAGCTGTGCATAAAGTGCCCTTGGTGATCTTTTAAGATACCGTGTAATTCGTTGTCCGTATGTTTGAGCGTGGGTCCGTTAACCTTTTCTTCTTACTGCTTCTTCCCCTGAGCCGTTTGGAAGAATTTGTTTAACTTAATCGGAATGATAATTGGGTGCCAGTCTTTCAACGTTTGATTAAATCACTTCGGTCTATTGCATATGTAGGTCAACACAATTTTAAATTTTGCAATGCAAATTCCGATTCATAATACATATTTTACTTATTTTTGGGAGGTCTTCTTTTCTACAACTTATTATTATGCGTTATGAGGCTCGAAAGTAAATTTTGTAGGAGTACTGGGACACACACAGCTTGCGAGTGGTCGATTGATATCAGTTTAACAGGAGAAAAGGGAAGTTGAAGGTACTGTTTGATTAGTGGATGAATACAAGATACGATTGGTCAGTGTGATTGCTATGTGTTTGCGGCTTATCATAAGTAATTAAGGGCCTCCCGATGATAAAGATTTAATTCGGGACCAGAGAAAGAAAGAGGGGAAATGTTAATGGAAAGGTTGCGGTGTTGTTGTTTTTTATTTAGGATATAGAATTTGATGAACGAACGTGCTATACTTAGAATTCAGATGGGTCATTAATGGCGCGAGTTGTGTTCAACAATTTTATACTCGGTCAAGTACGTATTTTTCCTCCCGTCCACATAAAATGAAATTTAGGGCACTCGTTTTTTTATTATACAACGATTGCTGTTTCCTATCACTCTTCATCCTGCTATGTGTACAAACAATTCATATGAAATATACAGCACTGTTTACGTCTAAATGGTTTTCTGGTTTAAATAGTATTATCAAAGGTGCCAACAGCACACAGTATGAAAAGGATGAACACTTTATTTTGCTCTTAATTTATTTATTGTGAAACATTTTAATTAGGGCGTGATTTATTAACCAGAAACTTTTTAAGCATTTGATTCTTTTCCTAATACATCGTATTGATATTTTTTTGAACAATTATGTTTTTATTTTTATGTAATGTAGATGTAATCTTGTTACCCATCTTCAAGCTTTTTTTCACGTTGAGTTCGAATCTTAGCTAAATGGACAATATTTATATTTACATACGTCTTAAAAATAACTGTGCAGAATTATCATTCTTCTTTAATGCATTAAAGATAACAGTGTCCAGAATGAAGAAACGTTTGTGCTGTTTCATGTGTTTGATTGTGACTAGCAAATTGATACCTTTAGTGTGACATTTTTTAGACTTAAATAAAGTACAATCGCTCAGCTACAGGAGTGACCATTGTTTACTTTTCAAGTCCATAACTAGCTCTTTCATACTCTTTCATTACAAACGTTTCTACGTTCTTGACACTGTTATCTTTAATGCATTTAACTTCGATCAAACAAGTAATTAACCAAGTTACGAGAAAGTCATGAAATACTAATAATATATTATTAACATAATTTACATGATTTGTTTGAACTCCGATATTAACTAGCAATACACTTGAGGGCGTTGTTAACAAGATATCTGGCCTTCTAGGATTGCATAGAAACAACATTCTTAAGGTGAAGAACTACGAGAAGGAGATGGAGCTTGATGATAACATCAGCATTCTGGCGTTGCTGTCACTGCGTCAGCTGCTGTTCTATGCAGAGGATTATCTTCAGATTTAGATGAACGCGCGTTATGTCGCCTCCGAGAAGCCAGAAAATCCAGATTCTTGAGAAAAAAAGCCATGGCATAGAGTGATCGAGTGGCAAGCTTTGCTTTCCTGGATTGCTTTTTAGTTCCATTTGTTTTCATCTGGTGCAAATGTATAACAGAAGCATTGATTTTAAACTTACGAAATTATATAAAATTTCCATTTGAACTGATGCTGATTTCAACTTAGTGAATTAATATGCTTGCAACACTATGTAAATATGGTATTTAAACACAATTTAAACACAATTTTGATTGATGTGTAAGCACAGTAACAGACTCTTTAAAACAAAATCGTGTGTTTTGAAGTTATTGTTAAAACATGTTAAAACGTCACGACTGTTAGCTAATGGTACATGAATTAAGCGTATAGCTTTAGTCTTCGCATTTTATTAATGATTCGTGATGAATATATTTGTGCTTAATATTATGAAATGATAATAATGAGTAGGATATTAACTGAATAACTGTATATTATTGAAGATAAGCGTGTATGAGCTACGGTATGGGTTGTATTTTATCATATTTTGTATTGCTCTTGCTCCGTTGGAATAAGAAAAGTTAATTGCCATTCACGTGAATGCTCAAATACGCACTAAATATAAACATAGTAAAAGCATATACATGCACTTTAAACAAATTACTATCAAAAACCAATACCAGGACATTCAATGTATATCCCATGTACTGGGCGTGCAAGGCGATACCTTATTAGCACGATATTTTCTTCACAAAATACTTCAGACATGGCGAAAGCGCCATACTTTCTATAGTTGCGCATCTAGGAAAACAAAATGAGCATGGGACCAAAACCAAAACAATAAGATGGCCACCAAATCCACACATGAACATGCATAAGCGTTTTACAAGAACATTCAAGTACCAGCTCAGTACTCATTGTAATGTACTTCGATGTGTGTAGTATATTGGTTCAATAGATTCAAAAATACCGTAGGATGTGTGCGTCGAATAGAGTTTATGCCCTCAATACTTTGTTATTACACGATTTTAACGTTTAGTATAATTTCTTGTCAGGATCTATATATGTGGATCGGTCAACCAACTTAATCAAAATAAATTAATGACCCACGCATATATAACATTGACTCTAATTTATATTATAGTTATTATATATGAATCGAACCAAATGCCAGTGCCCTTATCCCATCAATAAAAAAGCAAAATACAAATACAATAAGGTCCAGATGATATTTTTTTTTAATTTTAATGTGAACTTAAAGTGTTAACGGTGAAATGATATTCAAATTATTATTGTAATCCCGAATAACAATGTGTTCAAATTATTGTAAATCAATTTATTTGAAATATCCTAACTAATAAGATAGACACATCAGCGGTCTAATCAGGCGAAACCAGGCAAAAGCTGGACGGAGGCACAAACGTATGTTTAAACCGTGTTTAATTTGAAATAAACATGACATATAAGACCAATCAAGTTAACTTATCAATGCGCAATTACCCAATACATTTGGTTTTAGCTTTTAAGATCCCATGCTTTTTATCACCATTGTATAACGGTACTTTTTTGACAAAACAAATCTTAATTACAATGTGCGAATATAAGCCATAGGTCTTAAAGGGGCCTTTTCACGTTTTGGCAAAGTGAAAAACATAAAAAAATCGCAAATTGTCGTTTTAGTTATCATATGTGTGAGGAAACAGTAATACTGAACATTTACCGTGCTCTAAAATAGCCGCTTTATGCATCTTTTGACGATGTAAAAACCTGAAAATTATAAAGCGTTGCAACGCGAAACGATTAAATTATTTGGAAAGTTCTGTTGTTGTCGTTATATTTTGTGAAACTACGAGGATTGCTTATATAGAGTATAATGTGCACGCATGTCCGAGTGGTCAAAACGGTAGACTTTTTACTCCAGGACTCCAGGGGTCAGTGGTTCGAGCCCTATTGAGGGTTACTTTTTTTTCTTTTTTTCATTTTATTCTTGATTTTTTACTGGATCTTTGTAGATCCATTGTTAACATTTATCAATATAAAGCATTTAATGACACACTTTAATACATGCCAAAATTTGAGAAAAGGCCCCTTTAAATGGAGCGTATGTTATATTCGCCATTATTGGGATATTTATCATTTATGTACCGAATGTATTGTGTGAGTTCTTTGTTCCGGTATATGCCTAGTGTTTGATCGATCGTGTTTCGTGCAGTATATAATGTGGCCGTGATTATAAATGCATGTTTTGTTTACATTTAAATCGTAGACGGAACTTCCAGATTTTCTCAGGAGATTCTAAAATCTGGAAAAGTGGTCCATGAACATTTGCATATTGCTGGGCGATCACCGTAATAATTAATTCGCATAGTCTCGGATGTCAATTGGTAGTTGCTGATCTTGGATAAAGGTTTGTCGCTCCCGTTGATGGGAGATTCACCTTGACCAGCCAGGTTCAAGCAGGACACAACGTGGTTCTCTATGGATCAAAACCGCTTGAAAGCGAGACTTCAGTTGAACCAGCAGAAGATAAACCTTAGTAAAGCTCATGGTTATTGATGTTTGCAAGGAAGCAATTGCAAAACATGTTTGAACCATTATATAAAGCATATTTATACGAAACACACACGCAATCAAATACGGTACCGATCAAAAACCATCTTGCAAGTAGGCCTCAAGGTGTCATATAAACTAAAATGTAAGCTAAACATCGTGGTTCACAACTGTTTTAAAATATATGTATTAGCTTTGCGCCGCCTTTACATGATGTTTCCTGGATAATCCTTGCTCATAAACATTGAAACCATATACCATATTGGTTCTGTATAAGGTCGCGTTATTTCGTAACTAATTATTGTTGTTTCGGCAAGACATGTGCGGTGTCCCAGGTGGTTTGTAAAGATACCGTTTGTTAAGATCCATTTGTTATTGTTGGTTAAGCGCAGTGACTTTACAAACCTGCGTAGTATCAATATGGGCCAATGTTCGATACCTTTTTCAGAACATAGAGGACATTAAACCAGTGACCCAACACGGATTAGATATCGGGATTTGACCGGGATCACAAAAACAGTGTTTACGTTGTTGTGACTCTAGCTTGAGCATAGCAGTAAGTATTTCAAGCAAGTATGAGACATGCATCGCAATAGACATAAAGCAAAAATGCGTGTTGGTATTTATACAGGCCTAGTTTAAGGGTATGTGTTGATCTCTAAATCGTGAATTACGTTCGTTTATTTATCCACCATAAATATCTTGTCTCTAGCAACCAATTTTGTCAAGAAATGATTCGGGTGAATCGTGAACATCGCAGTTAAGTATTGCAACCTGGTGACCGACTCACTGTTACCTCAGGGATATGACAATATACACTCGTACAATTCCATAAAGAGGCGGTTTGATATAAAAGGACCAGTCTTTACACTATGGATGTAATAAATATGCAATGCTCAGTATAAAGTATTTTTTTTAAATATTCATTTACTCTTAATAATCTAATAAATAGAAAAAGTTAATGGTAAATTTAAAAATAGCATATGTGACATTACATAAACTAAGAAAACAATTCTGGGACAATAGTCCATTTGCGGTTCAGCGATCGCATTTGAGAGCAGCTTCTTGCTGGTTGGTAACATTTATTTATACTTTTACAAGGTATTTTCTAAAATTTATGCAAACATTTAAGTTTGTTTAATTAAACTGGTATAGATCAAATATGAAAACTATCGGTACTCTTAAAATTAAATGTCATTCCTGTCAAAGGCACTGATTAACTGTCTCCTACATGTACATACGCACATGAGAACTCAGGTGGCTACATCATGCATAAGGTACACATACATAAATACGTGGCAGGGTACTGTAAACTGAAAATAAATTTACAACGCGTTAAGTACATTAATATCAAAATTTTACAATAACAAACAATTGATGGTCATTCATCAAACAAATTATATAAATAATGTTATAATATACCACTAGTATTTTATGATTTTCTTGTTGTATTTTAACAGGGTTAATTATTTGTTTGATTCATTGTGTGAACTTCTTAACAGTTGTTCGTTTATTAAAAGGAAGTCAGTTTACAAACTCACACTTGTCCTGGGTTTAGGTAGTTTACCAGTACCAAGTGTACACACATTTGTCAGCATCTGACAACTTCCTTTAGACATATGGGGGAGAGAAAAAAATGCCCGTATAACGGAATGCACGACAAATCCGCACACAGGTTATTTTGCTTGGCCATGAATCGAACACGTGATCCTTAAAGGTTTAGTCAAGCGCTCAACCATTTGAGTTTTTCGGTCCGGAAATTTGATTTAAAAATGGTTAAACAATAAAACTTTAATAAACTGTTATATAACCGGTAATGTTTCAAATGCAATACAAAATTTAATGTGAGAATAATAAGTCGTTTTATTCATATTTAGCATATAGGGGCATATAAACAATATATCTCCACTATTTATACATCTGTTAAACCATTAATATTCCCCCTCAGTATTACATATATTTAACCTTTTACAAAGATATATTGATAGATTCGATAAGAATTATATATAATATGTGAACATACATTTTTTTCAGAACAAGCCTTTTGTTGTTTTGCACTAATCACGCGCATAAATACACACAACCGACAATGTGTATAGCGGTTCTTTTCAACTTCCATTTATTCACACTACCCTCGGAAAAACATCAACGGGACAAAACATTATAAACATGAAAACAATAATTTAGACAAAGCCACTTTTCAATAAATACGTATAAATAAGTATCAAATAATAACTTTCGTATTAACCTTAGATATGCACTTTTAGATGCCAATTTGCTTGTCCAAATTTGTTAAACACCTAACAAACGACACTTGAAGTTGGAAATTTGATACGCAGCAACATGATATAAACAGAGCTATCGTTGCGCAGCCGGATGTTATTAAATGCGCATTTATGCTAAAACGAAAGTGGAAGTCCTCGTTAAAAAATCAGATAAACAAACCTAATTAAGTTGTTTAACATTTACTGTTGATATTAGATAAAAGTGAATACGGTATTAATATATTAATGTATACAATTAATATAAAGTGTATTTGTATTCACACGTCCAAAATGTGCTGTGTGTTATTATTTTGTGCATGTGTTTATCAGATGTAACAGGTTCAACATTTTCAGAAAATGATTACCATTCCTTAGGCTTGAAACGAAAAACAGAAAGCATATATGAATAAAATGTTGTTTTAAGTAATTGTAGATCAGGACATGTTTAAGGACAAACATGACACATTAAAACGAAACACTTTTACCATATATCTGATAAACTTCAAGAATACCGACTTTGCTTAAATAATAAAAAAGAAAAATCATAACAAATAAATTATCTTATAAATTTATCACTAAACGTTTTGAACACTAACAAGTTTTTTTCCAATTTATTGTAGATTTACATACATACAAGTTTTGTTCTTAAATACACGTTTAATTGTCACATTAATTAATCGTTCACATAACCTTTGACTATGAAGTTTTAGAAGCTTTATGCAGCGGTTTAAATCACAAATAAAACGAAATCAGATAAACACATTACACCAACGATTTTCCGATTAAGTCAACGAATTTCATTCTCAATCGCAGTAACAAGCTCACTGAATCAGCTTTATATATTTTATTTAAACATGATATGAATCGCATGTTTAATCGATCGCAATCTCACCCACTCAATCAATCGATTTGTCTCCGAAATACGAAATCACGTTTTCAGTCATTGTAGGACACATAGATCTATTATGCATAATAAGTACTCGTTCGAAACCTCAGTTATCCACAACGATACCCAATTTACCTATCTACATTTAACTGCAAACAAACGCATCACTACTTTAAACAGCTGTAAAATACATGATGACTTGATTTCCTTTCCAATACTAAATTTAAGCACATTTACTTTAAATCATTGCAGCTTATTGTGATATCAATAAAATGCAAAAACAATTACTTGCAATGTTAACGATTTTTTAACTGAATCAAACGCGTTGTAACAGGCATACATACTTATCAAACATGTTAGCGTATGAATAAAATGTAAATTTACTTTCAGCAAAAGGTATAAAAACAAAATTAAACATAATTTGTATTTTTTTTAATGTATATGTTTTCTTTAGCTTTGATAGAGAATGACTGGGCAGTTTAATGATAAATACATGGATCAGCTGGAGTCCTGGATTGGCACGGGACCCAAGATCTTCACCCTGCTGTACCAAATAACCAGGGACGGGTGTAACGCGACAACATTCCACCAAAAGTGTGACAACCAGGGACCCACTGTGACGGTGCTGTACAACCAACAAGGATCGGTGTATGGGGGATATGGGAGTGCGAGCTGGGTCAGCAGCAGCGGCACATATATAAAAGATTCAAACGCTTTCCTGTTTCAACTGAAATATTCAGGCACCGACCAATGCATGAAGTTTGCAGTAACGAAGGAAGACTCTGCGATGTATGCACTATCTTCACAGGGACCTATATTCGACGGTGGACACGATCTTATTACATTCACGGACACGGTCAACAGCTCTGGTGGATATTACGCTTTAAACGGCTCTTTGAACATTGGGCATACCTTAAACAATCAAGGCTTCACTTTCGACCAAATAAACTATGGAAACTCCAACGTCATCGAGTTAGAAGTTTACAGTGTAACAGGTACAAGTATGTTATGAAAGTACCCATATGTTTTCAATATAAACTGACATCCATATGGCAGCTTGATACGTGTGTGTATTTTAAAATTATAGCAAATACATATTTGACAAAATGATAGTACGCAAACATTATAAGGCTATATTGAATTACAGTTATGACATTTTAACACCGAAGTTATGCAACTATATTAGTTTTTTTTATCATTTACATACAACCTTTTCTAGTATGCAGACGTGTTTCATAATGATTTTTATGAACCAATAACAATATATTTGATTTCAATATTTGGTCATTGTTTGATGATCTATCAGTGTATTGTTTATATTTTTACTATGCAAAGATGGGCAGCGGATAAAAAGTCTACCACAACCAACGCAACCACTACAACCTTGGCGAAAAACTCCCGAATGGAATGAAAAGGTAAACGTCGTGCGTTGCTGTGACGTGTTTCAACTTAAATCACATTGAAAAAAAAACAAGCAAAAGATATGAACGCACAAAAATCTGTTCATGATTTTATGTGACTTAAATCGCAGGACCTTTCAACAATTCTTACTTAAGATGCGAATCAGAGCGAATGTTTGTTCGGTTTCATATATCAGGTTCACTGACAATATCAATTACCCGGACTGAAGTATCTCGAGACGCTTACCGAGGATATCGTATCGTTCAAACCTTCCGGAAAGCTTGGACTCTCAGATGTCCGTATCCTGATGCTGGGTCCAGTAGGGACGGGCAAGTCAAGCTTCTACAACACCATCGACTCGGTGTTCAAGGGCCGCATCTCTCGAAGTGCCCCATGTGGGCTTTCTACCAATTGCAAAACTATTGCGGTCAGCATTTTAACACCATTCAAATGATGCATGGAGCATTTTGCAATTTATTTTTTTAATTGTATATGATGCACATCTAAATAGTAAATTGATAATAATTAAATAGCAGAAACAAAATAAGTTAAAAATATTACATGTAGAATGCTACGTATTAGAAAGTAGAGATAAAATGTGATAACAAACCTTAATTTGAACATACAAGAAAATGATGCTTGCATTTAGTATATCAATCCCCAAACTTGATGTCGCTAGCAACACCAGATTTTAATAATCTTCGATGAAAGTTTGACTTTGTGGTTTCCATGATTATCCAATAAGTT
The DNA here is from genome assembly GCF_020536995.1 of Dreissena polymorpha. NCBI lineage: Eukaryota > Metazoa > Mollusca > Bivalvia > Myida > Dreissenidae > Dreissena > Dreissena polymorpha. The sequence continues at coordinate 70,777,529 of NC_068359.1, forward strand.
TTGGACTGTCAAATTACACACACACTAAGTATTGAAAGCCATAGCTGGAGCTTTCGTCCTTGTACTACGAACTTCATCAGCAGAATGATTTCTACTATTGGGAAACGTTAACACCGCTAAATGTCGGGATGAGCGATGTAAACTTATGGTCCCAAGTGTGCGACGGTGGGTAGTCCCAAATGTGATGGCCATCCAAATGAACAGTGTTCAATGGACTATATTGGTGAAACTGAACGAAATCTGAAAGCACGATTCATGGAACACAGGAGACCGAGTTCAACATCGTTTGAGGTCTCAAGGCATATACATGACTGTAAACCGGACCACACAATCCCAAATGGAGATCGTAAGGATTCTCGACCGTGAGCCATCTTGGTTCGAGAGAGGGGTCAAGGAGGCTATTTACATCAGTGCACTAAGACCGGCGCTGAACAAGGCCGCTACCAACTATCGCGCAACTGGGACCGTACGTTAACATCGCTCCCCCCGACAATTAGCGGTGTCAACGTTTCCCAACAGTAGAAATGATTCTGCTGATGAAGTTCGTAGTACACGGACGAAAGCTCCAGGTATGGCTTTCAATACTTAGTGTGTGTAATTTGACAGTCTAAAACTTATTGGATTATCAGATTTTAATAATTGCAATACGTACCTGAAAGATAACGAACACGCTTTGCAGTACACCCCATATGAAATGCATGTGATGTCTGGAGCTTCGTTGAATTTCCGTCTCTGTGACACACGTGGTCTAGAAGTTACTCAAGGTCTTGACAGTGTGGAGTGTAACTACTTGCTAGATGGGAATATCTCAGATTTATATCAGGTATGTTCCTCAATATGTGTAGATTTTAAATTCAGCAACATTATCCATGTAATTTACTTGTACAATAGATGAAATTTCATAAGTAAATGTCTGTCTGTTACATTACATTTTTGTGTGGCAAAACGTTCATGAATCAATATTAACACTAATATGTTATATTATTTTTCAATTACTTAATAAACGTTTAAGGAATATTAAAAACAATCTTACAGTTTAACCCAGTCGCTCCAATCAGATCCGCCAACCCCGGGTTCGTGCATCAACCAACGGTTGAAGAACAAATCCACTGCGTTCTGTTTTTAATCGACGCTGCTAAGGTGGGGGACATACCACAGAAATTAGTCGACAAGATGCACAGCTTCCAAAAACTTGTTGTTCTGAAAGGTTAAATGTAAGTTGTCTCCACATTATTTGTCTGACGATAGTAGGGCGGGTTTGATTGTACCTTTAAGTCCAGTTATAGTTTGCAAGTAAACCATTTTTCTTCTGCATTCCATTGCAAGACATTTCAATAAAGTACTGGTATTCGACTGATAACAAATTACTGCGATGAACATATTTGAAAAAGGGTTAACATGTTTATTGGTTTGTTGGTGAGTCGTTTATCATCGGATATATCTTGTTATTCAAACTAGTTGTACTTCTTTCAAAAAAGTATTTACATAAATGTCCACACGTTTCATTGTCATAAAAGTTATGTAAGGTGTGATATATGTTCCTAATATATGAAACATTATTAATTGGCTACCATCGCAATAAGAGTTTGTCTTTCGAACTGCATCTTGAGCTTTATATGGTGTACATAACATCGTTGGCTTCATATTTAAATTTTCGTTGACAAGATTCAATAAGGTCCACTGTCGCAGCATGAGATTTTATTAAACGAACTTGCTCACAGATTGTTGGAATGCCAATTTTCCAACTTTTTGTCACACATTCAAAAAATTAAAGAATTACAATACGCCAGGAAGCAAACAACCCCTAAAGACGTAGACTGACATGCAAAAAATACCCACTTGTTTGTAAGTAATCATTATTTTTGCGATTGTGAAAATTAAAAAAATGTTTGCGCACTTTTTTGGTTATATTCTGGAAAACATCTGGACTGTTTATATAAAGTACCACATGATGTAACGTGCCCGTCCGGACAGGCAAGTGGTAAACGTGAAAGCCTCTTAATCCAGAAGTCACTGGTTCTAGTCCATGTTGGATACAATGTTTTGTTTTCTTTCTAAAGTTATATGATTGTCATAATATCGGCGCTACTTTACTCCGATGTTTATATTAATCAATTTAATACAATGAATACAAATTAAAAACAAACAGAAGATGACAGATAGCCATCTTGGATAAAAAGTGCGACCAGGAACACTTCAATTATCATTCGCACAGGCATTAATAGTTTTTCGCAATTGCTTTATTGTCTATTTCATACAACAAAGGATGAAATATTAAACAAATTGTAAAATCTCTTTTTGTGTGAAAGTATATATATAAATATGTTAATAAGCGCAGTATTTCTGTTCTTGTGATAAATTATCATATTAAGAAAACGGTGTTCAAATAATGTTGTTTTGTTTGTTATAATCGGTTTCAGGAATTCCACAAGTAGTTCTTTTAACAAAAGTCGACCTTGCCTGTCAGGAAGTTGCCAGTAACATCACCAACGTGTTCAAGAGCAAGAAAATTGAGGCAGCTGTGGACAAGGCATCAAACCTTCTCGGATTACCTAGAAACCACATTCTTCCGGTGAAAAACTACGAGAATGAGATGGAGCTGGATGACAACATCAGCATCCTGGCCTTGATGACACTGCGTCAGGTGCTTCACTTTGCAGAGGATTACCTTCAGGTCCTTCAGAACAAACTGAAAGCGTGTGGTGTTTCTATCGAGAAGCTGGACCAACGAGAATCAGTAGAAAAAGGCAGTGACCAAGAGTAATAGAATACACCGCTTTGCCTTTCTCCAGTGATTTCTAATTGAAAATTAATGTGTATATCTCGTTACTTAAACTAGTTAATCGGATACATCAATTTAGGCTTAAAAAGTTAAACTGAAATTGTGTATTCGTGACGGATTGGTTATTTAGTGCAAATGGTTAATTATATATTGATATGTAATATGTATACTATTGATCGGTATATTATAAATGGAACTGGTTTTGATGTGTGCTTTATTTTTTTAAATTGTTTCACATGTGTGAATTATGTTACGAAGTGATTGTATATATATATTACATAAAATTTATTTTATTTGTTTGACTGTCCTTGACTGTGACTGTTTTACTGTTACAGCCTTTTTAAAAATCTGAATAGTAAAGGTAGAAACCTTATTTACTTTATTTACCTTAATTATTTGTAGCTTATTGAATTATATTTTATGGATAACTGAATATATATTGCATATGAATCTTTTTAATCTCTAAAGTTATTGTGTTATTTTTCATATGTACTGCTGCTTCTAATAAAATGTATTGAAAAACAGTAAACTTGTACAATTAATACGTTATTTCAAGTGTGTGCAATTTATTTAAACACAATAAAGCAATACAAGAGTGCGCACGTATTTATAAAAAAAGTTTTAAACAACTATCTTATTATAAATAGTCAAGACTGGAAGCTTGGTGTAGATGTATGAAATGTAAGGCGCAAAATGAGGTACTCGTTTTAAGTATCAACAACAAATATAGTGTAAGGAATATAAATAAATGGATTAATAAAGCATAATAATTAATACAAGTATAATTATATTATATCAGTCACTATAACTTCTGATTGAAGGGCCATATGCCATATGCGGCCGGAATCCAGTATACTTCAAACGAAAGGCATTTTCACATGTGTTTAGCGATTACGAGGCAGTTTGAAAATATGAAAATTAGAAGAGATATAACGCCATAGCTTCTATTGCGTGTCAAATGTATGGGTCAATTATCTAATTGATTAAAGATTTCAGTGTCCAGAATATAGAAACGTGTGTGATGTTTCATGTGTTTGATTGCGACTAGCAAATTTATACCTTTAGTGTGACGTTTTCTAGACTAAAATAAAGAGTGACCATTGTGTATTTTTCAACTCCATAACTGGCTCTTTCATTCTCTTTAATCACAAACGTTTCTTCGTTCTGGACACTGTTATCTTTAATGCATTAAACTCCGATCAAACAAGTAATTAACCAAGTTAAAAAAAATCATAAAATACTAATAATATATTGTAAACATAATTTATATGATTTGTTTGAACTTCGATATTCACTAGCAAAACACGTGAGGGTGATGTTAACAAGATATCCGGCCTTCTAAGATTGCCTAGAAACAACATTCGTCCGGTGAAGAACTACGAGAATGAGATGGACCTTGATGACAACATCAGCATTCTGGCGTTGCTGTCACTGCGTCAGCTGCTATTCTATGCAGAGGATTATCTTCAGATCCTTTAGATTTAGATGAACGCGCTATATGTCGCCATCGAGAAGCCGGACAAACCAGATTCTTGAGAAAAACGCCATGGCAAAGAGTGATCGAGTGGCAAGCATTGCTTTTCTGGATTTATTTGTGATTCCATATGTTTTCATCTGGTGCACATTTAAAACAGAAACCTTGATTTTAAACTAACGAGATAATATAAATTGTCCATTTGAACCGGTGTTGATTTCAACTTAGTGAATGAATATGCTTGCAACACTATGTAAATATGGTATTTAAACACAATTTTGATTGATATGTCAGCACAGTAACAGACTTTTAAAACAAAGTCGTGTGTTTTGAAGTTATTGTTAAAAACAACTAAATATTCATAAAATGAATGTAAATTCAAATGTTAAAGGTAAAAATCAGTTAACAGTTAGCTTCTTCATTAATATTCAACAAGACACTTAGGTATATGTTCTGCAGTATTTATATTATTTATCTGTCGCTGTATCTTTAAATGCCATGAAAGTTTTCATATTAAATAATATAACTCTAAGTATTGTTTATTATTGACTGTTCATAATGTACATGTATATCTTACAAAAATGTTACCTCATAGACATATATATTTATTTGTGATTCAAACGCAGACAATATTACATTGATAATTATGTGTATGTTTTGATATTACCATATCAATATGAAAAAAATATAAAATAATATGTATACATCCGACACGACTGTTATCTTATGGTACATGAATTAAGCGTATATCTTTAGTTTTCGCATTTATTTATGATTCGTGATGAATATATTTGTGCTTAATATTATGAAATGATAATAATGAGTAGGATCTTAACTGAATAACTGTATATTATGTAAGAGTCCGTGTTTGAATACTTCTATCAGAGCGTGTATGAGATACAGTATGGGTTGTATTTGATCATATTTTGTATAGCTCGTGCTCCGTTGGAATAAGAAAAGTAAATTGCCATTCACGTGAATGCTAAAATACGCACTAAATGTAAACAAAGTAAAAGCGTTTACATGCAATTTAAAAAAGTTAATATCAAAAACCAATACCAGGACGTACAATGTATATCCCATGTACTGGTCGTGCAAAGCGATACCTATTTAGCCCGATATTTTCTTCACAAAATACGTCAGACATGGAGAAAGCGCCATGCTTTCAATAGTTGCGCATTAAGAAAACAAAATGAGCATGGGACCAACCAAAACAATAAGATGGCCACCAAATCCAAACATGAACATTCATAAGCGTTTTACAAGAAAGTTCAAGTGCCGGCTCAGTGCATTTTAATTTGTTATTACACGATAGAAAGGTTTGGTATAATTTATTGTAAGGATCTTAATATGTGGATCGCAGAGGGCCAGATAAGATGCGTATTTGGGTAAAATACGCATGAAAAAACAGAAAATACGCATGACTTAAAATTTTCTTGAGTAAAACAACTCCTGGCTAAATTCGGATTACGCATCGTGTGCAATTTCAATGCGTATTAGCCGTTTATACATGCATATAAATTCACATATGGGACGGTAAGCCTGATAAAATAAAACGAACTCGGTTAATTCAATCTGTAGAAAATGGAGGTATCCAATTAACGAACATTGACTTATTCTTTAATGCAATCAAATGCAGCTGGGTTAAAAGATACCTAAATAATACCAATACGAAAAAAAACACACCTGGTATGTATGGGCAATATCTTCGTATATAAAGAAGTTCATTCTTTATTATGAGAAATCAACTATTTAAATCAATACAATTTTAAAAGAACTGGCCATTTTGACGCTGAAATACAATTTAATTTGACGTGTATATGTTGTTACAAAAAATGTAATTGCGTTATTTTAATTTCGATACTGATTATGAAAGTACCTTTGCCGGTGAGAATGTTTACATTGTATGGTAAGTGGATATCTATACATCCAATTAAATGCAAAAAACTTCACAAAATGGATTAAGCAAAATTACTATTAATTTTCAAACTGACATTACACACATAGCTTTCGTCGATCTTAACCATCGCTCAATTTAGGTATCGTTATCAATCAATATTTAATGTATCAGAGATTTAGATCGTAGATATAACGATAAAAATGTATTTTATGTCCATGTTTACTTCTCTCGATCATGGTTTAAATTGCATGATTCCAATCGGACGTTTAAACGAGAGCATAGCACCTGTTTGTTGAGCTGATTTGCATTCTCATATTATGGATATTCCATCATCGTAGCTATTCACCAATTTCAATAGCGCCACGTTATAATGGATGTTTCATTAATACAAATCAAAGTTATATCCGGAAATACAGTGATATGTCTTCTACGCACGGGCGCCCGTGCATTTTTCCGTAGGTGACTGGTTGAGTAGAGATGCCGTCAAGCTGAAGTGTTCTCATGGTGCCTTCCCTTGCCATAATCGTCATTTAAAGAATGCATTAACAGTAAGCTATTAATCATAAAATGATAAGCGTCTTAAATATTGTTTTAAAAGGAAAAACTATCGATCCATGTGGTTAATAATGTTTGCTTGAAAACATATATTATATATGCAGAATGAGCTTTAATTAAATACTTTTGACGTGTGTGTATCGTAAAGCAAAGCGTATCGAATTTGCTTTCAAATAATAATAAATAAATGGTTTATGTTTTGGCAAATGTGTACGACATCGAAAATGTTTTCTGTAAATATTTGTTTCTATTATAAAAATAACATTGAATCTGAAGTGTAGATTTTCAACATTCTATAATTCACTTGGCAAGACGAATTTAAAGCGTCATAAATATGTTCTCATTACGGACATTGATTTAGTTTCAGGCAATGGGCCATTCACGTTGACATTAGTATATGCCATCTATGTTACCTAAGCTGCAACGATTATGTATATCAATATGTTGGGTATTATCTGATTCCTTTGTCGATACTAAGGAAGTGAGATACGATCGAACAGTTTGAATGAATATACACATAATGAATATACACATTAGCACAGTTTCGTATACAGCTACCATATTTGTTTTTGGCCTGGGGCGTAGCCCTAAGGCAATAGCAATTATACAAATTTCTGAGACAGTCAGAATTGGCTGGCTGTCAAAACCCAAGAATGAATGAATTCCCAAAAGTCCGATTTACCACTTGGCGGTAATTCATGCGCAATCAAAGAAGTTCTTCGCAGATCTCAATAACCCGCCTTGTAAATACAGAACATCACAGTGACTATATAACACGACAGTGTCATAAAACGTGTAAAAACATATTATTGACGGAAAATTGCTAAGCATTGGCTACGACATATATTATATTATTGTTTGCATATTCATGCGAGGATAAGATCCTCATTTGACGGTCTAGGCCAAAAAGATACGAGTGTCTACGGAGACAGTAAGAAGAATTTTTTTCTGCTACATTTTTTGAAGACATTACATTTAGTATTTATAAACATATTTTAAGATATTGATATTTTATTTTGCGTTAACGAGACATTCAAGAAAAAAGAAAATTAAAAAAAACAACAACAAATATTCATGATCATTCTCGGAAATATACGAAGTTACCGGCTATGATATTTCACTGCGCAGATCTAGCGCGCAAATCGAGCGGGAAAAGTTCTAAGTGAGACAACGTACACAATCTGTACACCGTTCTTTATCAGAGTAAAGGTCCAGTCTCACTATGATGCCGGCGGATTCCCGGTGCGTGATCCGGGATCTGCCGGGATGAACCGGGGCTCTACCGGGATGAACCGGGGCTCCATCGGGGACGACCGGGATGAACCGTGGAAACCGGGGCTCCACCGGGAAAGTATTAAAATGTTTAATACCTCCGGGATGAACCGAGAATCACCGGGAAGGACTGGCAACGACCGGCGCGGCACCAGGAACAACCGGGACGGCACCGGGAACAACCGGGACGGCACCGTAGCTCCACCGGGACCCATACAGACCCCGGCAGAGCTACGGCAACGCCTCGGTGAATGTCGTTTGAGTCTTGAAATAGCTACGGTATATAAGAAAACCGGCGCTCTGCCGGAACGCCACCGGCATTCACCGGGGCTCCGCCGGGTCATTACCGGCGACGACAGGGGTGAAACCGTGGCGTTGCCGTAGCTCTCCCTGGGTCTGTTGCCGTAATAGACACGGTGAGAGCCGGCGGTGTTACACTTTACCGGGGCTCTGTCGGGACGCTGCAGGCTTTCACCGGTGCTCAACCGGGGCACTACCGACGAAAACCGGGGCTATGCCGTGACGCTGCCGGCTTTAACCTGGGCACTACCGGCGACAACCGGGGCTCTGCCGGGGCTTCACCTGGATAAACCGTAGCCAGTCCGTGTTGACCGGGATCTGCTGGGCTGTTGACCGGCTTCAACCGGGGCGGCACCAGGCAATAGTGTGGCTGCGTTAAAAATTTTCTACGAATCATCCCGGTCCTCGCCGGTCGACCGGCGTTAGCAAACCGGGATGGACCGGGGCTCTAACGGCAAAGGTGAGACTTGGGCTTTAGTGGATTTTTTTTGTATACACATTACAAAGGAAGTATGAGTGTTTTCCTGATCTGTTAATTATGTAATAGAAAGCTATTTTAGGCTATTGAAAGTGAATTATTTGACGCCAACAATAACAGTTTTTTTCGGCCATGTTGTTGTTGTTGTATATCTGCACCGCCTATGTAAACGAACCTCTACCAGATATGTAGATTTGAACAAAAGAATATCGTTCCCACAACAAGTATCGTGTTGTCCTCCACCGTCTATGTACACTGTAGTATATACACAACTATTGTCTTTTCTTACAGTCGCTGAGCTTCTGCACTCAACCGCTAGGGTCAATCCGTATAAATTCGGACAAAGGAAGAAATTCGGACAAAACGTCCTAAATGCATTTTACGTCACATTTAACCTAGCCCCAGGCCTTCAGTGCCTACAGCTCTTTGATTAGAAAGACTGTTCGTAATTGGTTATCAAAACAAGTAGTCGCTACTTTTCAATGTATGTGAGTCACATAATGCAATATGACTTTCTCCAATAAAACTAAAAAATAATGTATACAAATGATAATATAATACTATCATTATAAAAACTGTGTAGCCTATTTATACTCACATGTAAACGCGCCAGAATTAAAACGAAATCGAAATGTTTAAATGTCATCTGGCAAACATGGTATAATTTTTACCATATAGTTCATACGCAAGTAAATGTCAGGGATAAATTGGTAACGCCAATTACCATGTTGCTTCTGTTTGATCTGTATTGATTATTGTATATGATTGTCGCTTTTTTACTTTGTTCTACTTTTTCTTCGGATTTTCGCGACATCAAAAAATTCGTTTAACGTTGTTATGTGATTGGCTTCTCTTTAGGGAAAGATAGGTTAATCTCTTGTTAATATATGCTTGTAAATGTCAAGATTTTTGTGCAAACTCTTTGAAACCATACTACTTGATTATGTTTTATGTCTGCAGTGCAGACTATTCTCTCCACCTAACGGAAATAAGTTATCATTTGCTGTAACAAATGTATACCCCTCGCCAAATAAGTATCATAAATAATTCACGCCCATGTTAACCAGTCCGCATTTTTTTAAATCCTGTCGCATTTAATGGTTAAAACACGTTTATTGGATTTAAACGATATCATTCAAATTTGTTTAGCAAAGGCATAACACAGAGGATACTTTTTATCGGCAGCTGCATGTATAATTTGTTTATGTGTATGTGACAGGCATATATCATTTTGTTTAATGGAATGGTGGATTCCAAATGCATCTTTCATGATCAATACAACATCTTACATGGCAAATTCCGATTAAATATGTCTACGACAATTATAAATGAAAATCATAGGAAATACGCAAAATTATTTTAATGTAACCCCATTTAGACAAAGAAAAACATATATTTGGCCTGGTAACATGTACACATCGGTACAATTTTATCGATCGACTGGCCTGTACGCATTTCTGTATATTGCTATAATATGTCATGTTGTCGAACTATTCGGCCGCAGTTACGACATATGGCGTACCTTTTGGGTCGAAAGACAACAAGACCTACTAGGTAAAAAAATGAAATTCGACGTACACTTTGTATGTCGAAGTACTTTTTTTTTTGTACTTCGACGTACAAAATTGTACGTCGAAGTACAGTTTTTACCGGCCCTTGAGTGTTAGCCAATCAGAGGACGCCTTACATCTGTTGCTTTTAGAGATATTTGACATTAAACATTATTATTATTATTATTATTATTATATGCCAAATTATGCGACTATCGACCTCTAACTCATAGATATTGTTCGTATTTATTGAGCATTATTATTATTATGTATACCAAATTATGCGACTATCGACTGCTAACTCATAGATAGTGTGACCTGGCGTGGTGGCATTAACCTCTGACTTATGCAAAAAATGATTATCACAAAAAAACGACAAAACCAGGGAGGTTATTATACATTTTTAATCCCGTAATCGTTTGGTAACAGTTTGGTTACCGTTGGGAATTTCCTACACAGTAATGCGCTGGACCGTGATACTCCGCCCCGCATGGTCAATAAATACTCACAATATGGTTGATAATTTTAATTTAAAAAAGGTAACATTGAGTCTTCTTCAAATTGGTATATAATATGATTCAATGCATTGAAACTTCTGTGTTTTTGTTTGTTTCAATTTTGATATTTTTATTCATTTTGTCCTCAATTAAAAAATAGATTTTAAACATTTATAATGAATAAATCTGAAGAAAAAGCGGCTCAAGAGACGAGTGTTTTGATTGGCTGTTTGTACGTCGAAGTACAAACATGGACAAATATATACTTCGAAGTGCATTTCATATTTGTATTTCGAAGTACAAATTTTGTATTTCGACGTACATATTGTACGTCGAAGTTCATGTTTCTGTTTACCTAGAAGATCTTATTGACTTTTGACACAAATGGTACGCCATACACGATATAATTAACCACTTCAACGTTGTCTATAATATGCTGTTAGAGCAAATCGACCATGTTCTTCAGATCCGTTCCTACAATATAATTCCATAGAACACGTGAGTTAATCTATTTGTTTCTAATCGTATCGAATGTGTTGTTATTGTATGGTCTCCAGGAAGTAACAGCGTAATGGGGAAGGAACTTACTAAGATGCCATAATACGTGGACCAGCGAATAACACAATGCTTAGGGTTTCGTTATAACTATCTTTAGAACAATCTTTCGAATAAAGGCTAGTGCATAGATTAACATATTTCATTTAATTTACGTTGCTTGTTGATATGAAATTCCCAATATATGTATTATGATGTACGTTTCTTAGACAATGGTTCTGTTTTCAATTTCTAAAGCGAAACTTAACTATTTCAGTTGAACTAATAATACCTGCAAATAACACAATTGCAGAAAATACAATACATTTTTCATTTCCAATACCTTCCCCCATAGATTTATGTACGAATATTAAAATTCAGATAATTTGCGGCTTTACACGTCTTTAAGCCATAAATACATACATAGACTGAATGAGATAATATGTAACATTGCTATAATGTCGATTTGCTCTTCCCTCGATCTTGCATTCATTCACCAACTCAATTCGATAATGTGTTAGCTATGTGTAATTGCGCCTCTACACTTCACCAGTTTGACTTACAAACATAGACTTAGTTCGAGGAAATGTTAACTTTGTGAACTAGGGCTTATAGACTAGAGTTATAAAAAAATAATAAGACTCCATACAAATACATTCATATTTAATTGACAACAGAAAGCTTTCTATGAAAACTTTCTTCCCTCCGATTCCCGATTCCTGTTTTATCAAAATGTATCAGTATCATGATCATTTTGAAAATCATATTAAGTCAAAATTGTATGATAAAATCGTTTAAAATGCATTGCCCTTAACGAAAGTAAACGTCTTGGTACTAAGTTAAAACAGAAAGTATATTTCAAAACAATTCGAAAATATCATTTTATTTGGAAACAACCAATGGGTCAAATTCTACTAATGTATAGGCCAATCGAAATGAAAGTATATTGTTTTAAACTATTGATGCAATAAATACACATTAATTTTTAATTATTTGGTAAAATATTGTGCTTTGGAAGTTTTATAAATAAATCTTCAAACAATAAAAAATATAAGGATAGTATGCACAAACCGGTTATACCATCCTTTAATAATGCTTTAATAATAGATAACGTGTACACACGCGATATTAACAATTTTAAATTCTCAACGTTTTGTATTACAATCTGAAAAATAATTGGCGAAAAATCCCATACAACAAACTTCTAACGGAAGAGTCAATTTGTAACAAAAAGCAGGGACATAATGAGAAGTTAATGTAAAGTAGTATTTAAAAAAAATATTGTAGATTATAACTAAGAAGCATTTTGTTGCATACTTTAAATAACTTAATTTAGATACGTATTTAATTATTTAATTAAAATATCGGGTGCGCAAAGATTTTCTGGTGCTCGATTATATCTACCAAATAAACCATAACGGGGCTTTTCAAATCAAATATGTTTTCGGTGACAATATTTTGAAAGTATATTAATTATAAAGGAAACACGAATATATCCCCGAAGACAGAATGTAACCTGAGATATTCCCAAATGGCACAAACATGTTCTATTACTCTATATGTTAGAAAACCTTTTTCTCTAAAAAAACAACGATTTCAAAACGACATTTAAGGTTATATGTATTATATACATGTTGTTTTCAGATTAAATAAAAGCTTTAAACATATTAATTTCTACATCGGTGTGCGTGACCGAGTACCACCGATGACGTTGGCACTGTTGACACTAATACTAATCAAGTTCGAATTTCTCGATTAATCTCCTGTTGGTATTATTCCTAGAACTTCCTTAAGATATTTTCGGCATATTGGGAACTCACGACGTGTACGTTACAATTTTTGGCATAATCCTAATAGCTATTAAACAAGTTTACTTTCTTAAATACGATATTACCAAATCAAATGCAGTCACTTAAGTTGTATCGCATGTTTTTACTAATAAGTAATAATGGAACATATGTTGATATATGCACACTTAACTTGGTTTGTTGAAATTGTCAAAAAAGAAGTGTTTTTGTCGACACCTCCGAATCAAACAATACAACAACATAAAACCAACCACAACAAACAGTCGGTTGGATTATCAGAAATAAACAAATGTTTAACTTCCTTATTTCATTTACAATCATATTTATAGTAGTTCGCTTCTGTTTATGCATGCATGTGTACGTATGTGTCACATTGTATGTATTTACTGATGAACGTAATTTTATGCTCACGTTTTATTGAATTGTCTCACAGCCAATTACATTGTTAAACATAATCAATGGAGAACATGTATTATAATTATTAAAATAGTAGTTTTGGCATCGTATCCCTATATTTATGTAAATATCTTTCATTTTAATTTTATTATTGACGGCACATCAGCTAAAAAATACTGCATACGCATAACCTTGTTTCATTTATGAAGCATTGCTGATTTAGTGCACTAATTTCCCGATTGTTTTCATCACAAGTATTGTTGCTAGTTACGCATCAATTGCTTGTTTATTGAACACTCGTGAATTGATGTCAATCATTTGTTTATTACACTGCTTTGAACCAACCAGAAACCGCACTACCAGAACTCAATATCACCATATCAACTCTTAGATAATCGGTGTATTTACTTTACGTCGATAACCGTTTCACAAGTAAATCATACTTGATCGTGAATGAGATAAAATGGCACACTCTATTTCAATACCGCGGAATATTAGGATGTGCAGCTGGCGAAGCAAATAATATTCGTTGTGATTTTCGAAGTTTACGGTTTAAAACGAATTATGTAAAATTATACGGTACCCGTAATCCATCAATACATGACACCACAGAGTAACGATCACTTCATAGATATGCATACTAAACACGAATTAAATTTGGACAACATGCAGAATGTAAAACTCAAACTGTCATTGTAGATTCCCGCGTAATGTTACACATGTGTTAGGACATATGATTACAGGTGTATGTAGTTTTTTTCTAACATAAAAAACACTTAGAAAATTAACTGTTAAATGTGTTTGCATCTTGCAAATGAACATCACACGAGTAATCATATGTGTATATAATAGTATTATTAATACACATTTCTTGGTATTCTTGACTCAACGTATATATGCTTCGTTTATTTAAGTATTAAAGAGTATTATGCAAAACCACATGGTTCGTGAATGAACGTGATCAAATAATTGTTAATGTTCGTGTTCTTATTTATTATGTTTGTCAATAGCTTACTTGCTTAATATATAAAGGAGCACATGCTATAATTAGTTTTTTATCCTGCAGACGCAGATTAAGTGTCATGAGATCTTTAACTTATTTAGTATAACTTTATGAAAAAAGAATGCATTAAGAACTAAGTTAAGGTTAGATAATATTTAATGTGAACATTTACTCCAGTGTGGAATACATTTGATAAACCGCAATTATTTTTCAAGATTAAAAATCTTGTTGATATTAAAACCGGTTTCTTAGGATATTTTCTTATGATAGTGCAGTTGAAAGCTTATGGTGGTTTTAGTCACGACCAATATGCGAAACGTTTGTTTGTTTCTGTCTTGTCTCTATTTTGACATTCTTAGTTATTTGTGAAACTATTTAGCCTATGACTCAAATCAGGAATTAGTGTAAATTGGACACCGACATAAGAGACGAAAGAAAAATAAGCTAATTGTCGATAAACTCTGGGCTTCGCAAAGTGATATTTTTATCGATCTAGTACAATACTCCACACTATAATCATACATAAATGTTCAAGTGTAATACAGCATCTCGTTACGAAATTAGGGATGTACTAGGAATCCCCAAGGAATTGTGTCCGTATAACTGTATGACCTGTATGAATGTTTGTTTGTTTACAGAGACTGTGTCCGTCTTTATGGCTGTCTGTATGTATGTCCGTTAGCAATAGGGTCCATTGTGTCCGTCTATATGTATGTATGTATGTCTGTCAGTTAGCACAACCTGTCCATTGTGTCCGTCTATATGTCTGTCTGCATGTCTTTCCGTTATCAAACATTCGTCCGAATGATGCCTCGTGACGCTTTGTGTTGTTGGTTTTGCCTTAGTTCTTATGATATTGTGTTACGATCAACAATTGTTGAAGGTTCCAACAGGTTAGAACTGTGTTAAACTGCTTCTATTTTAAATCAAAGTACTGACAGTACTGGTGTGACGATGGTTTTGAAGAGTATTGATATAAAAGCATCTATTTAAGTTTATCTACATCACCACAATTGTGTATGTGAGTACAAAAATTGTTGGTAGGAAAAAAAAGGGTACGAAAATTTTGGGTACAAAAATTATGCCAAAACAAAAATTGGGTACGAAAAAAGATTTGGTTACGAAAAAAAAATTGGGTAGGAAAACACAATTGGGTACGAAAAAACATTTGGGTACGAGCAAAAACTTGGGTACGAAAAATAATTGTGTACGAAAAAAATTGGTACGAAAAAAATTGGGTACGAAAAAAAATTGGGGGTACGGGGAAGTAGTACCCGTGGGGAACTTGATCCATTCAGCGAAACTGGGAGGCGGGTTACATTCTCGATCAAATATAACAAGAAATAGCTTTAAAAGATATTCGACGTGTATTTTCTGTACCACTTATCTTAAAAAAACGTTCTGTTACAGTTAAACGTTTGTGGGTTATAACATTACGTTTCAGCATCTAAATTCAAAACTTGACATGCTCTTTAAGTACTACATGCTCTTTAATTTCACATGTATATCATACCAAACTTTATATTTCGTTGTTTCCTTTCCTAAGTTAATGATGCTATGTGTACGGACGTGATTTCACATGCCCATGTGCATGAACATATAATTTTTCTCTTTTATTTTTTTTCTCTAATTCAATAAGCTTAGGCATGTTTGTTCGTTAAGAACGGCAATAATTTCATGATGATTCCCGAAAGTAGGTATGAGCACATAGTCGTAAGAGCACTTGAATACGTGAGTTCGCCCATGAACACACGGAAAGGTTAACTTAATATTCCGCGATATGACCTAATATGTGTTTGAAACAGCAAACAATATCCAACAAGCGAATGAATTATCAAACATAGTATGTGCACTGATGTGGCTCTGTAATTTCTGTTTGAAAAGTTGATTAAATATGCAAAATGAGAAAGCACGCATAAGAGCGAGTTACACAGAAATCATACGGCTATTATGCTGTCTATATACCATAGTCGCTACAACGTTTACAAATGGCAGGTTCGAAATAATTCGTTTTCTTTACACTCATGATCGCATTGAAAGTTAATTATACACGTTTTAATTCACAATCTATTAAATGAATCACGTCAAATGCCAAATACAATACAGAAAATGCACAGTTGTTTTATTGATCTATAAACATATAATGGATTGAATATAACTGATTTAAAATTAACGTTTTCAAACTATTATTAAATCTTTTTCCCAGAATATGCTGTCCTATTTATAGCTGAGCTTCCTATACCTTTATCAATGATAATCAGCGAGGTATGCCGATTTGAAAAATCGAGCTATCTCAATCAAACTGGCTCGGTCTTTTACATAGGTCGCCATTGTGAAGATTTTTTTCATGGTATGATAACTAAGACAACCTGCTTCGCAGCATCGTCACAAAGGAATCTCCAATCATTCTCGAAATATGTACAGGAAAATATACTATTTCAAGGTCATTTTAATGTGATCCGTTCACATTTTGTGGATGTAATTTAAACAAGTATGATGATTCAGTTTTTTTTTAAATCGAGTTGATTAGCCGACATATCAGGAAATAATACTAACAAATTGAAAAATCAATTGGATAAGCCGGCGTATCAATTTAAACAGAAAATCACTAGAAAATTAAAAATGAATTTGATAAGCCAGCATTACAGAAAATATTAAAAATAAATTGAAAAATCACTTTGATAAGCCAGCGTATCATTTATTTTATGACCATTTACACATAAAGAAATTGCATTTGTTAAGCCGGCGTATCATTTCTTTTGGACTATTAACACATAAAAAAGCAAATCAATTTGATAAGCTGGCGTATCATCATTTCTTATGTACCATTAACACATAAAAAAGCAATTCAATTTGATACGCTGGCGTATTATTTCTTATGCACCATTTACACATAAAAAAGCAATTCAATTTGATAAGCCGGATTATCATTTCTGATGTACAATTTACACATACAAAAACAATTCAATTTGATACGCTGGCGTATCAATACTACAACTAACTAAAAGTCACATTTTAAGTCAATTTGATAAGCCAGCGTATCATTTCTTATGTACCATTTACACATACAAAAGCAATTCAATTTGATAAGGCGGCTAATCATTTCTTATGTACCATTTACACATTAAAAAAAGCAATTCAATTTGATAAGCTAGCGTATCAATACTACAACTAACTAAAAGTCATATTTTAAGTGAATTTGATAAGCCGGTGTATCATTTCTCATGTACCATATGCACAAAAAGGAAAATCGATTTGATAAGATGTCTTACCATTACAACAAGTTACTTAAAGTCAGATTGTAAGTCAGTTTGATAAGCCGGCGTATCATTTCTTATGTACCATATACACAAAATGGAAAATCAATTTGATAAATGGCTAACCATTACAACAAGTAACAAAAAGTCGGATTATAAGAAAATTTGATAAGCACGCGTATCATTTTTTATGTACCATATGAACAAAAAGCCGACATAACAGAAAATAATACGAACACATTGAAACAATCAATTGGATAAGCCGGCGTATCAACTTAAACAGAAAATCACAAACATCAATTTGATAAGCAGGCATAACAGAAAAGATTAAAAATAAATTGATTAATCAATTTGATAAGCCAGCGTATCATTTCTTTTGGACCATTTACGCATAAAGAAAATGCATTTCTTAAGCCGGCGTGTCATTTCTTTTGGACTATTAGCACAAAAAGAAAATAAATTTGATAAGCTGGCGTATCATAACAAGTAACTTAAAATCACATTGCAAGTCAATTTGATAAGCCAGCGTAACATTTCTTATGTGCCATATGCACAAAAAGGAAAATCAATAGATAAACCGGCGTATCATTTCTTTTGTACCATATACACAAAAAGAAAAATCAATTTGATACGCCGGCGTATCATTACTACAAGTAACCAAAACTCACATTTTACGTCAATTTGATAAGCCAGCTTATAATTTCTTATGTACCATTTACACCTTAAAACACAAATCAAATTGATCAGCCTGCGAATCATTACAACAAGAAACTCAAAATCCCATTGCAAATTTAATTTAATTTAAATTAATTAAGGGGCATAACTCTTGAGATACCAAGGCAATCCAAAAACCCTTATTCATGCACCACCACTGTATGATGATTCACATTTATTTTTAGTTTCATTAAATTCGCTGCACTTTTACTGAGAAACAGTTTTATACTGACAAAAGTACTTAAATTTATATTTATTAAGAGGGCATAACTCTGGAATTTCCAAGGTTGCCAAAGCAGAATTTATGCGTGCAGCACCGTACAATTGTGATGCATAATTATGTATGATTCATGAACTTCCAATAGAAACTGCTCGGGACAGAAAAAGTCCTCAATTTCAATCAATTAGGGGGGCACTGACTCTTGAGTATTAAAGGCTTTCCAAACAGAATGTGGGCTTTCACCATGATGATAATGATACATATTTATTTTCAGTTTCATGAACATCTATGTAACAGATACTGAGAAACAGCTTCGGATGGAACAAAAAACCTAAATTTCTATCAATTAAGGGGACAATAATTCGGAGCTACCAAGGCTATCCAAACAGAATTCACGCATTTACCACCAAACTATAATGATGCATAATTATTTTAAGTTTTGTGAATTTATATGCAATATTTACTGAGGAACAGCTCCGGATGGAAATAATCCTGAATTTCAATCAATTGAGGGAACATAACTCTGGAGTTGCCAAGGCTATCAAAAAAAATTATATGTGCACAATCGCAGTTTCATAATACACATTTATTTTATCTTTCATGAGATTCCATGCAATAGTTACTAAGAAACTGCTCCGGATAGAAAAAAAAGTTGACGAAATTCACATATTTCAATCAAATAAGGGGACATAACTCTGGAATGACCTGGCCGATCCCAACAAAATTTACAAGGGCATCACTGCAGCATGATGCTACACATGAACCTTAAGTTTCATGAAATTGCATGCAAATTTAACTGAGAAACAGCTCCGGACGGACAACACCAAAACTATCTACCTCCGCCTTTGGCGGGGAATAAAACACTACATGTAGTTGGTTTTAGTAACATGCTAGAATCTTGCTCATGTACAATACCACAACATGAAGGAATATAAGAACATTCAAAGACATTCACCTCTAAGTGACAAACAGCTTTGGACTGACCAAATTTTTCTCTGTGTTTACCAAGTTTATACAAAACTTCAAAAATGCACTACCTCAGAATGATTATACACTATTATATTCAAGATTCATGAAATTATATATACTAGTTAGTGTGAAACTGCTCAAAATTGACACAATCTCAATCAATTAATGGGCAAAACTTTTGGGTTACCAGGTCTATCCGTAAAAAATGTGTGTGTGCACTTCCATAGTAACATGATACACATTTATTGTTAGTTTAATAAAATGCAATACAACAGTTGTTGAGAAACAGCTCTGGATGTACAAAACTTTGACGAACGGACAGACAATGCCAAAATATCCCTCCCTCTTTGGCAGGGGATGAAAATTAAGAGTGTTTTTGAATACTAAAACTAACCACTGTATAAGAGTTCTGTCGCAGATGTGAATACCCCTACATTCAGCATTGACACATACAATTTTGCGAAATAATGTATGCAATTCTTTGAACAACTTTTCAAAAGCTTTATGTAAGGAAAATCCATGCCAAGTTTCATCAAGATTAGCCCAACGGTTTAGGAAAGCTGCTGTAAAAAGTAGAAATATTGACATACGGTGGACAAAGACAGGTCACAAAAGCTCAACCTGAGCACTTGGTGCTCGGGTGAGCTAAAACATAGAAATACTTTGTTTAGTTTTGAATGTTTGGTCCATTCATGTATATTTACATTTTTAGTTTAAACTCATTCGCCAAATGTGTCAGAAAACGTCCAATACTAATATATCTACCGACAAATTCAAAAAGAAAACACAAAGTGCACATTCAGTAAGGTTCCATTAGTTTATATGTCAAGAGAAGTGACATCACTTCAGCACTGTTTTATTTATATCTAGCAACTGGAACAAATTATGTATGCTTTGAACTGTTATTTTCCATTGTTTGTCACTGTATAATTTGACATCTTAAGCCTCTGAAACAGTAAGGGGATCGGTAAAATAGTTGTTTTAATAAATTCACATATCAATTGATTTTGTGTTAGGATTTTTCGTTGCACTAGTCCCTTTAAGAAGGGAATGTCTTTTGAAAAAATTGTGAACACATGATGCTGGATGTTGGAAAAAGGCCAGTCACAAAAAGAACTCACACTAGTCCAAAGTGCTTCGATGTGCTAAAAACATACACTTACTTTAAATGTACAGAAAAAATAACAAACCTCATGAAATATGTGTTTTGCTACCAGAAGCTTACAGAATGCCAATACAAAATGATTTTTGTTTTCACGTCCACAATTGTCAACCTGTATGAAAAATGTAGGTGGTAAGGTGTTGTCCTGAAAAAATCATATCCTGGAATTAAAACTCAAACAATCATATCTTGATATTTCAGGTGAAAGAAATTTTGTTTTTACAAAATATTCATTAATCAATAGTATACCTAACATAAATGTCTTTTTTCTATGCTTATAGTAATTACTGAGGTCCGTTCTTTTGAAAAGTCTCAGTAAAAATGTGCACGCATCTAGTCAGTGGGCACTATTCTGTATAGCGCCCACTAATCCGCTAGAATATTGTGCAAGTTTCACATTGCAAATATGTTTCGATTACTATTTCGTTGTTCAAAAAACTTGATAATTATTAGTTTTACACAGTTATATTAAATGTTATTGAACTTTCACACGTTGTGCAATGTGTTTATTTGAATAATGATATATTTGCTAAATAATGTTCGGTATACTATAAGAGATAGCAACCTCACTTCGGACTCAATGGCAAAATAGTGACCAGCCAGGCAGCCCCGAAGATTATACCAACCTCAGCCTTCGGCTTCGGTCAATATAATATTCGTGGCTGCCAGGCTAGTCACTATACTTTCAAAGGGCCCTTCATGGGGGTTTCTATTTCTTAAATGGTACATGTTATGGCGAAAAACAAAACAATATTAAAACAAGTAATGTTTGTAAAACAAAAATTATGAACCATAAACACTACAAAGAGTATACTGCACATGTATTGCGTGGATGACAATCAAATGATATACAATTAAATTCCTGTGGTATGTAAATCAATCGTGTTCGCACTATGCGTAAGAGCGCTCAAATAAATGTTGTATATTAATATGAAGTTTTGTATTTAGAGTCGTTGTTCGACATATCGCTGTCTATCGACGCATAAATGAAGTCAATATTTAATTGTGCAGTAACGAACTGCAATTATTGTTTTAAAGCCTATACACGTCTTGAACGAAATATGCGAATACATAAAGGACAATCAAATACACATAATTAAAATTAAGATTATAATTAAAATAAAATTTGCTGCAAACTGTTTGGGGCTATACAATGATTCAATACAGTCTAAATATGCATATGAACATCGAGCTTAAATCACATATAAAACAAAGTTTATACGTGTAGTTCAGATTTAAATGAGATAGATTTGAGAATGGTATTCATCAAACATCTGAATACTATATATATATGTATTAATTATTATTTATGTAAGTTCAACAGTGTACCGTCACGTCGATGTTTATTACCATGTATGTTCACACAAACCATACAATTCCAGCATTCAGAATCCCTATCACGAGTTCAATTATTGGTCTTTGCCAATTACTGCTTCACAGAATACCAACATTCACGAAAACTGAAAAAACCCAATGATCACTGCCTCGCAAGAGTCAATGTAAAGCATTAATCCTTTTTAGGCACTTGCCTTACCTACCACTGAGCACAATTTAAGTAAAAGTGAAAAATATCTCGTCTATAGTGATATTAATTAAATTCCCATAACCAGATAGAAAACAAAAACATAAATGTCAAAAGTTGACGAGTGAATCGAATAATAAGCACATAGTTTGAGTGGACTAGCATCGTTAGTATAGGAAATCCGTTTAAACGATGCAGGGACTCGCTTCAAAACCACCATAATCAGATACTGTTTCTTATAGTTTGATCAGATCCGTCAATACTGGGGTCTGCGTACATGCAAGTTTGAGAAACTGCAACATCAAATCATCGATTGAGTTTTAATATATAGCGGTTCTATTAACGTAACATGTGTGTGCAAGTTAACATTGTTTCATAACTCTAAAACCATAAAACAAAAGTTACGAGTGCTATTGAATCCCAGATGGCGTTTCTATCTCAAAAGGCAATTATTTATACATGTACATTTAATATGACAACATCAGCACTCGCTTATGGTATGTTTATCGTTTTTTGAATTTTCTATTAGTTTCTCATTATTTACCGAGGAAAGATGCACGTTGTAAGCAAACGTTGTTATAAATAACGTTCACAACGGATGTCCTTGGTTCGATATTTGCTGTACGTCTCTTCTAAATACCTCTACTCACACACACCACTAACAACAACATATAAACACGCAAATTCTCAAACACCATTCAATTTAAATGGACCATTGCCGTTTAACTGTCAACCCCAAATAGTAATGCCATAAACAGGTTTTATGGAACCATGTACAGATAGCTTCTTGGGACAAAAAACTGTACACTTAAATGTACATTATAGCCAAACAATTGAAAGCTGTTCAACATGCATTTATTGTGTTGATTTTACTGTGGTTTGAATTGTGTTTGTACTTGTAAGCAGTTTATCATAGGTATACATGAAAATCAAGTATGTCCATACTGATGAGCGTTTTAAAGAAAAGGTTCAGTAAAGGGGGGGGGGGAACATAGTAGTATGAAATGACTGAATTCCTTATTTTTTCGGCTTGTGTCTTGATTTTTTTTGAATGCCGATTAAAATAATGATAGGTAGCGACTACAGAACGGTAATTAAAATACGCGTATTACAGTTAGGATAACAGTAAAAGATTATTGAAGGTTATTTGGGGCTACACAAGGATTAAGAATAGTCTATAGTCTATTGAAAATAAACAAACTTAAATGTTACACATTTTGCAAATTTAATTGAGATTTGAGTATGGTTTTCGTCAAGAAAATGAATATTTTATGTAAAATATCAAATATTATTTATAATAGTTCAACAGTTTATTGTCAAATTTATGTTGACTACCATATATGTTTCTGATTGTAATTCTTATATTTGTTCGTGTTTAAAATAGTAAAGAAATAAATGGGTAATACCCTACGTTATATTTTAATACATGATACAAACATATACCAATTTTAATAGTGGTCGATATATTAGTACGGGGATTTTTTGTATCATAAACAATGCCGAATGTAGTGCTCGGGAATCATTGAAAGAACGCTTGATTTTTTATGATAAACTATGCTGAATGTAGTGCTCGGGAGTGATTGACATAAACGCTTGATTTGTTTAAGTGATAAACTATGCTGAATGATTTATTTGATCGCAACCTTTCATATCCGTTTTTTCATTATAAGAAACAGTGATATATATTAAATGAGATATTCGGAAACTCAATCCGGTTTTTTTATGATAACTAAGTTGCATTATGAGCAATTACAACTTATATGTATTTTTATCATACCACCGCATTATAATCTGACTGATATAACGTTGCCTAATATATTTTTATATCATGGTCAACAGGATGTTCTTATATCAGTCATGTGTGGATGATGGTCATATTACTCGGAATCAACTATAGAGTAATCATTTTTAGTGAATCGAATCAGATTCAACAAACAAACAATTTAATACCAAGATGTAATATATTTCAAACACAAAATGCAACAAAACAGCAAAAAAACATGTTTTTTACAAATATTAAGCGCGCGTGCTCGTGACGTCATTATTAACATGCCAACCGACAAAAGTCATATTCTCCCCCTTAAATTGCAGCTTTTTAGTGATTTGATGATTATTTCTTTAAAATCGGGGACGTAGAGGTATGATACACAGAAAATCAGGCAAGGCTTGGAATAAAATAACGGCGAGGATAGCCGAGCCGTTATTTTATTCGTGCCGAGCCTAATATATTACAAAACGATCATGCATCAACCTGTTATTCTCTATATACGCCGTAGTTAGACTTCATTCCACGTCGTATCGCCTTGATATCGTCACTATATGAGCCCGTATTGTACAATTAATACGCTACAAGTGTGATGGCATTAGTTATATTAAAGCACGATATATGTCGATATTTGGCTATGTTGCGTGATACAGTGTTGTTTTGTAGCGTGCCATGCCTTAGTCCAATTACGGAATGATAATGTGAAAAAGTACATTTGCCTAAGCAAGTTTATGTTTTCAAGGAAAAGCGATATTGCAAATGCTGCTAATGATATGTTTATATGGGTCAATGACCGGTGATACAGGTACATTTGCCCTTTTATACAATATAAGACAGGTAACTGTAACATAATGAACTGTAAAGTTCTTTGGTACTCAATTGCCAATCTTTTTTGTTTATATAGCCAACAATGCAACTCACAAACATATACTAAAATATAATAATACTAAGTCACATCTAATTCCTTTAAAACAGAATACAAAATGTATGCAAAATTGATCAGAGCTGAGATCATCGAAGTGCAACCCACAGGCACAGAATTGTGGTTTACCCCTGTTTAGGGCTTGCCGAAGCTCACACGTACCATATGACTAATTACAAATGAAACACACGTCTTAAACCATCTTAATTATGGAATGAGTGATGTATTGGACGTCATCATTGATGACGTTCAATCGAACGAATGATAAAGGGGGCTAAGTTTCATTAAGTTGAGGCATATAGTCGCGATTTGGGCGCCTTGAAAACTGGTCGGTTACTTTTGCTGAAATTTGACATGTATATGGACAAGAATGCGATCTACTTGTTGGCGTAGGCGTTATACCTGGGAAAAATCTAGTTTTTTAAGAAATCACGAAAAAGTGGTGTGTTTTTAATGCGCAATCGCTATAAAATGAGTTCTCGCCGGAAGCCGATTCACCCCAGGAGAAAATTCACGCGCTAGGCAATTCAAATTTGATTTTAATTAATACATATTGCGATTTTATTCCAAAATTAATTAATAATTTCATCATGCGTTTAACATACGTTTTAGAAAATATTAACTAAACAAACAAACACAAACAACCGTTAAATTTTATTGTTGTAAATACGGTAACCTGATTACATATTCACTAGCGTCTATGCATATTTACACATACAAAATAGTTCGCAAGTAAACAACAAACAATCAACTTTAAACGCAAATTATTTAACAAAATATATCAATTTAAGCTAGAAATCGAAACCTTAATACAATTCTCTGCACTAAAAACACAATACCAATAGTTTTTACAATAACTCATTTGATATGTACATGTACTTCCAACAACACGCCAACCGATATTTTCAAAGCGAATGTGTAGAGTAACATTTCAAACAATAAAGACAAAATGGAACTGGAGTTTAATGTAGTGCGCAAATTGGAAGTGATTAGAGTAATTTATTTTTCAACTTGTCAATCTCCGTAGTATACGTTTAGTTGCGAGATGTTAACGGTTTCCCCCCAAAAAACATGCCTTCGCTGCGAAGTCAAAGTGGGTGGGGAACGAAACTGCTTGTGGATTTCGAGTTGCTGGAAGTTTGTAACGAAGCTGCTTTTGTGCAATATTTGGCGATTTTGCAAGCTGTGTGTTTGAAGTCGGAGATATATATTGCTGACATTAATGATGTTGTATACGTTCTTGTGCCCACTGATCTGCATATGATACCAGTGGGAGAGCATCCCGAATCCCAGTTCCCACATAGTCTGCAACAGATGTTTCCTGGTCGAGTGGTTGGTAAGTTTCATCGTTATACATGCATATTACACATTTTACATTATTTGTGCTACTTTTGACACCCATTTTTCATGCTGATGAACCAACGGTCAGTGCCAGTAGTCCTACGGTCATTGACATTGGTCTGTGTGCTTGTTGAAAGTACATGTAGAAAGGGTTGTTTAGCTCCAATAAGCCATGTTGCTATTTTTTGGATAAAATTTATGGCAGTGGGCTTTTTTATCTTTGTGCAGCAACCTCGGCCGCCTCATTTTTTGAAAACATTAGTCGCACACTGTTCATATTGTGGAAAAATGAGTCGTGCACTGTTCACAGTAAGAAAAATGGGTGGTGACTATTCAACAATGTGAAAAAATGAGTCTCGCATTGTTTAAAATACTTTAAATATCAGTTGCAAACATTAGAAAAATGTAAAAAAAGTGTCTCACAATGTTGAAAATTGTGAAATATGAGTCGCACAATGTTAAAGGTTGTAAAAAATGAGCCTCGCAATCTAGACAATTATGGAAAAATAAGTCAGGGGACAAAAATTCCACTCGTCTGCTCATATTGACGAGTGAAATCTTTAAAGGACAAGTGAATTTCCTTAAAGCGGTCGTCCTGCAGGACGAGAGAAAAAGCTGATGTTAAAATATGTATTTTAGGACCCGTAAATAATTAAATAAAATCATTTTCTTAAAGCATATCTATTCCAAAAGTAGAACGAGAATGAACTGGAAATTGTAATTGTAAATTTCATACAACAGGTGCGCATTGTTATGCGAGACTAAGTCCCGAGTAAATATTGGTGTCAATGTTGACAGGGAAACATCCGACTGCATTCACTGTAAGTATTGATTTTTAAAGAATTATTTAACTGCAAAGTACAGTTTATAACTAGTCTGAATTTCGTCCGAAAAATGTCTGACATTTGAACGTTCTTTAAAGGGATGGGGGGGGGTTGATGTTCAAACATCCCAAACGGAAAGCACGCAAGCATTACAAAAAAGTAAAACAGCAGTCTTCATTTATTTATTTTGTGTTCCTCATAAATAACTTATTTCACAGCTTAACATTTCTTTTTTGATCAGCTGGCATGAATAACTGAGTAAGCAGCATTTTAGCAGTGATATAGTACATTTGTACATTTTATTTGTCATATTAGCCCTTTGCAAACTTTATTTCACACATATTCAAGGACGAGTGCATGTGTTTGCAGGACGAGTGCAAATTTGCAGGACGAGTGCAGTTTAGAAATATTTTTGTCCCCTGTAAGTTGCACACTGTTCAAAATTGTGAACAAATGACTTGTGACTGTTGGAAATTGTGAAAATAATTGAGCATTGTACAAATTTGTGAAAATATGAGTCTCAAACTGTTCAAATTTGTGAGAAAAAAAGTCGCTAACTGTCGAAAAATGTGAAAAAAATGAGTTGCACACTTTTTAAAATACTGACCATTTGCATTGCAAATTCCTCTAATTAAAATACTGACCATTTGCATAGCAAATTCCTCTAATTTTTGCAAAAACAGCTATCACTATTTATTTATTTAATAATAATCAGCGTTCTACATAAGCTGCGTATCAGCGTAATATACGCATTTGAAATATCAAGATACGCTCAATTTATCATAACCGTGCGTACATTTAAGCAAGCCAATCTGGACTTACGCTAATGCTGTAAATTCTCTGCTCAGTGCCCCAGATAATTATTTGAGAAATAGGGTTTTCACCCATTGATTTTGAAAAATTGAGTGATTTCCTTCTTGAAATAGGGTGAAATAATTTATAAAAATGCATACCTTTATATCATTAATGTTTTACTTCTGTGGAAGATGCTCACTTGTACTGATTCAATAAAACTTTAAAATATCATAATTAACTTTAATAAACTGATGTTTCATAACATCTTTAATCATTGAAACTGTCCTTAATATAAACTTAAAACAAAACTAGAAATGGCGCGGCAGAGGCCGACGCATATCCCCACGCCGAATGTTTGACCTAGGTGTGCCCCAGGGTTGGTAATGGGGCCATGCAGGGGTTTTTTTTAGAGAAAGGGGAAGACGCTGGACGCTGGGTGACAGGGGAAAAAAGAGTGCGAAAGAGACAAATTAGGGGACAAAATAAAAACTGTTCATTTCAATGTCTATAACTCATTAAAAGAGGCTTGTCTCTGTCCTTTTTGTTCTTAAACACATTTAACACGTATTAAAGTCAAAGTTCTTAATAGATGGGTGTAGATCTTGATAATGGGAAATGTTTTCAACTATATTTCTGTACTGGGGCCGGGGGACGATGTCAATTTTGTGATTTCAATTTCATGATGAATGGGTTGACGATCTTGATCTGCTACAGTATTGGAAGGGAAAGGAGCGGCAGCTGCCGATTGTCTACTTTCACTTTCACAATGTTCGATGTTGATTACCTCAGAATCCTGCTGGGTTATAACGGTTTTCGATGATTCTTTCTTAGAAAATGCCTCGATGCGTTCAGTATCTTCCGAGTCCGAATGTTTTATTTTGTTTGTGTAAGAACGCCAATTGTGAGACATTTTTTTTCTGTTTTCACGTTTATATCTTGGCTTGCACATAGCCCGGATGAAAATTCAACTGGTTTCCGGTAATAAATTGACGAAACACCCTTCTCGCGCAAGACCGGTATCCAGTAAAATAGTCACATGATTATTACGATTAGTTGCCCAGTTTACATGACGTAATTTAAGAGCTATATTTAGAATAACTGGGATTCCCAGATTTTTTGTGTTCGTCTGGAGAGAGAGAGAGAGAGCGAGATCGTTGTACATGGTGTAAATTGGATAATTGTCGAATGCCCAAAGGAAAAATAAACATTTCTTTGAGAGAAAATATTATAATTTAGTGAAAAATGATATTTTTGGTGGGGAAATTGTATTTTGAGGGAAAAAATTCTGGTAGGGGAAGACGCCGAATATCGGCGTCACTTTCTTAGTAAAAAAAACCCCTGCCATGCATAGCTGAGATTGACCGTATTGTCATAAGAGAAGTTCATCATCAATTAGAAGTGAATTGGTGTAGAAATGAAGAAGTTATAGTAAAAGGCAATTTTGGGTGGGTGTGACATACACATGTATGTGGGCAGGGCGCCCCTGGGTTGGTTATTGTGCCATGCATAGTTGAGATTGACCGTATTGTCATAAGAGAAGTTCAGTATCAATTTGAAGTGAATCGGTGTAGAAATGAAGAAATTATAGTAAAAGGCAATTTTGGGCGGGTGTGGTCTATGTGAGCGGGGCCCCAGGGTTGGTAATGGGGCCATGCATAGCTGAGGTTGACAGTATTGAGGCTCTGCGCCGCTACTGGTAGCAATTTAATTATCTTCAACTGGTAACCATTTAAAATCTGTGAGCCAAGTTTCTTGAAAAGTTCTGGTGCCTGTAGTTAGATCATATTTTTTATCATAAGCTTTCTTAGTTTTTTTGGTAGGTGGACTGCTCAAAGCTTAGGGTTTCTGCTCAGTTGTTGAAGAGTTGCGACACCTTAAGGGTTTCGCGGGATGGAATGAGTGGGGAGATCAAATCAAATTGAAAACCGATTACTTCGACAAAAAAATTGGGTACAAAAAACATTTGGGTACGAAAAAAATAAATGGGTAAGAATAAAAAAATGTGGGTACGAAAACATTTGGATATGAAAAAAAATTGGGTACGAAAAAAATGGAAACGAAAAAAAAAATGGGTACGAAAAAATTTGGGTCTAAAAAAATGGGAACGAAAAACAATTTGGGTAAGAAAAAAAATTGGGTACGAATAATTTTGCTTAAAAAAAAGAGTGGGTACTAAAAAGTTTGGGTTTGAAAAAAATGGGTACGAAAAAAAAATTGGGTACGAAAACATGTGGGTACGAAAAAATATTGGGTACGAAAAAAATTTGGGTAAGAAATAAATGGGTACGGAAAAAAAAAAATGGGTACGAAAAAATTGGGTAAGAAAAAAAAAATTGGGTACGAAAAATATTTGGAAGGAAAAAAATGGGTACAAAAAACATTTGGGTACGAAAAACATTTGATTACGAAAAATATTTGGGTACGAAAAAAATGGGTATGAAAAAAAATTGTGGGTACAATGGGTTCATGTTAAGGTTTTAGCATGGCGGACGCCGGATTGCGAAAAGACACTACATGACACAATGAGCTTGCTATGACAAAACCTCAGGTTTTGTCCCAGAACAGCCGAGCTCATATGCATAAATCAGTGAGTAATATTATAGTACTTATACTCAATAAATGCTAGGCACAGCGTATAAAATCAAAACCACTGGGCCAAATCTGCTGAAACGTGGTCGCATTACAGATTATGGTCCAAACAAGCTACAGAATGA
Organism: Dreissena polymorpha; assembly: GCF_020536995.1. Classification (NCBI taxonomy): domain Eukaryota; kingdom Metazoa; phylum Mollusca; class Bivalvia; order Myida; family Dreissenidae; genus Dreissena; species Dreissena polymorpha. Next base: position 70,808,283 of record NC_068359.1, read on the forward strand.
GCGCTTCTGGACCTGACAGCGTAAAACATTAACCAATAATGGACATCACAAAATGGGTCATTTTGTACAAAAAAAGTAAACTTTAAGTGGCATTTAATGACTTTTAGACATCAGAAAGTTGCAAATGTTTAATATTCTGCACACTTCGACTTGTTTGTTTTTTTTACAAATTTAGAAGCATTTATCCTTGGGGTGTATATAAACCCTGTTATTCAATGTCAAAAATAGCTAAGCAGCAATTCCCCTTTCACATTATTCCTTATATTTAATTGTATTGTTTAAAAAGATAACTGTGTATGTTTAATCATAATGGCTCCGTATTTCACACTTCATAGGCCACTGCTGGGGCTTGAACCCAGAACTCATCTCACATTGTAAGATGCATTTTTCAATTAAACTACAATGACTGTATCGTGTGAAGTGGAGCCAACATACACCCACATAAGTAAAAAAATCATTACGTCGATATATTTGTCCTGGGCGTTTTCCGACATGTCGCATAACTGTTTACAACAAAAGATGTATACATAGATAAATATACATACATGTAAATGGGAAAAAAATGAACCGTCTATTTTTAATTAACCAGGTTTTCCGTAGGAAAAAACTGGTTATTAGATTGGCGAATGCGGGCGGGCTGGCTGGCTGGCGGGCGGGCGGAACAAGCTTGTCCGGGCCATAACTATGTCGTTAATTGTCAGATTTTAAAATCATTTGGCACATTTGTTCACCATCATTGGACGGTGTGTCTCGCGAAATAATTACGTCGATATCTCCAAGGTCAAGGTCACACTTTGAGTTCAAAGGTCAAAAATGGCCATAAATGAGCTTGTCCTGGCCATAACTATGTCATTCATTGTGACATTTCAAAATCATTTGGCACATTTGTTCACCATCATGGGACGGTGTGTCGCACGAAAGAATCACGTCAATATCTCCAATGTCAGGGTCGCCACGGCTAAAAATAGATTTTTTTAAAAACAAACTTTCAAAGGGGGTTATTTTTGTTTGTTCATTTCAAAAGTTCACTTTGAGTTTTCTCCCTTTATCAGATTTTTTTTTCACAATGAAAACCTGGTTTTGTGACAATTTTGTCCCTTGTTAATTTTTGCTTCATATATACACATTTCCTAGCCATGATTTATAATTATATCATGTTGAAATCATTTTTAGAAAGAATATTGCTGAAACTGCAATAAACAATAAGATGGATAGGAATAATGTTTAATTCTATCTAGTACAATGAACATCGGTTCTAAGCCTCGCATGATAAACTTGATCTTTATCCAAAACTCACATAATATTCTCTATATCTATAATGCTGAATAATTGAGGAAAAAAAACAAGTCTATTAGAAAAAAGTTGTCAGTTTAAAGAAATCGTAATTACTTTTTATTTAAAGTTGTTTACGGCCATTTCATATGCCTATATTATAATTTTTTTAATTATGATATTGTGTGACAGAGGTTCTTATTTAAGGACAACTCTTGTGTTTAAACTGTTTAACAAATTAACAGTATACTATATGAAAAGACTCACACTGGACAAATTAATCATTAAATCTACAATGAATGGGAAGTAAACATTTGTCCCTCTATTTACATTGTTTTTTTATCATGATAGAGTTTTTTTTCTCTAACCCGTGATATTAAAGAAAAGATGAAACTGATCAAACAGCAAAGCTCAGTCTTGTATGGTATGAAATTACTGAGGGTGTATATCTCATACACCATCACTCACTTACTAAGGCTCGATTGGTCATTGTTGGCTCGGGTACTACTTACATGTACCCTGGGTACTCTAAAGTATAGCAGGCTTCCTGAAAAGGCCGGTTCTCCGGTCTTGTCCGGCAAAATTCTTTACGGTCCGGCGAAGTTTCTAATATCGCCGGTCCTTGTGACAGGCAAACAAATGACTTAATACCGAAAAGTCATACTAGCCAAAAGAACGATAACACCCAATTAGAATAACTCTTTTCGTTAGTTTCGAGCCTTTTTGTAATTAAGAACACTATCGCGTCACTAGTTCTTAGGAGTGCTCTCCCTTTGTTTTGTTTTTTTGAGAACGTCAATTTGATTGGTCCGATTATTACCATCTATCCATTTACAAAGGTTGTAACAAAAAAAATACACATGGAAAAAATGCTTATACAAATGATCGAAATTGTCAAATTTGAAGTTGTCATCATCATATGTAAGCAATGTTTTGCTTTATGTATCGTCGGAACGCATAAAATTACACAGAAATGTGCTTATATCAGTGTAATATCGCATTATCATTTTATTTTTGATAATATAAAACAGATAGTTTGGTAAAAGATTGATATTGTACGGAGAATATATAAGAGTATATTTTGTACAAGTTGACTACATAATTACATATTATATTGAATGAATCACATATTTTAAAATTACAGTGTGTTACATTTGCATAAGAACACATAATGATTTGATGTTATATGTTCAAAAATCAATAACTTATAGTTGTCCAATACTTATACACAGGCTGCACATTGCAATAAATATGAGTTAAACTTTACTAAATTCTTCAGTTATAAACTCGCGCTGTTCGGACAGGTGAATTTTTGTCCGGACAGGCAAACTTTTCCAGCAGCCTGTCCTGTTGACAGGCACCTTTTGGGACTTTTCAGGAAGCCTGGTATAGTATACTTACATGTACCTCGGGTACGGAATATATACTTAAACGTACCCGGTGATATAAGACTGTACTTGAGTTGTATATCCTCCCAAAATCCGATGTTGTAAAACACGCTACTGATTACTGTTAAACCATATTGTTTACCTTAAACAAACTTCTATTTTAAAATATCTGCATCATGTTGCTTTTTATCCCCACACTTGGATATTGTGGGTATCTCCGCAGCCGTCTGTCCGTCCATCTGTCCGTGCTGACCACTATCTCCTCCTACACTATATGCACTAGAACCTTGAAACTTACACACATGGTAGCTATGAGCATATGTGTGACCCTGCACTATTTGGAATTTTGATCTGACCCCTGGGTCAAAAGTTATGTGGTTGTTGCGGGCCGGGTCAGAGATTGTCTTCAAATTGATACCGAACATTTCTTATGACAATACGGTCAATCTCAACTATGCATGGCCCCATTACCAACCCTGGGGGGCCCCGCCCACATAGGCCACGCCCACAAAGGCCACGCCCACAAAAAATTGCAGTTTTACTATAATTTCTTAATTTCTACACCGATTCACTGCAAATTGATACTGATACTTATGACAATACTGTCAACCTCAGCTATGCATGGCCCCATTACCAACCCTGGGGCGCCCCGCCCACATAGGCCACACCCACCCAAAATTGCCTTTTACTATAATTTCTTCATTTCTACACCGATTTACTTCAAATTGATACTGAACCTCTCTTATGACAATCTCAACTATGTATGGCCCCATGACCAACCCTGGGGCAACCCGCCCACATAGGCCACGCCCATCCAAAATTGCCTTTTACTATAATTTCTTCATTTCTACACCGATTCACTTCAAATTGATACGGAACCTCTCTTATGACAATACGGTTAAGCTCAACTATGCATGGCCCCATTATCAACCCTGGGGCGCCCCACCCACATAGGCCACGCCCACCCGAAATTGCCTTTTACTATAATTTCTTCATCTCTACACCGATTCACTTCAAATTTATACTGAACCTCTTTTATGACAATACGATCAATCTCAACTATGTATGGCCCTATTAACAACCCTGGGGCAACCCGCTTACATAGGCCACGCCCATCCAAAATTTCCTTTTACTATAATTTCTTCATTTCTACACCAGTTCACTTCTAATTGATACTGAACTTCTCTTTTGACAATACGGTCAATCTCAACTATGCATGGCCCCATTACAAACCCTGGGTGAAACATGCGGCATGGGGATACGCGTCGGCCTCTGCCGCGCCATTTCTAGTTGAGTATGCGTGTCGATAATATAAAGGCTGTATAAAGGAAAATTGACATAAATGTGAACATAATTAATTTTTACAAATTAGCCGACAACAACTGATTTAGCATTAAAATTCTCCGTTGCGTTTGAGTTTATTTATCGTACCCAGGGTACGTGTAAGTATACTTAAGAGTACCTGAGGTGCATGTAAGTACATGTAGTACCTGTGCCAACAATGACCAATGGAGCCTTACTACATGTAACTGTATAATGATTATATCTCACCAACAACCTTAACCTTGTTGTGTTTATCAACCTGAAATTTATGTAAAACCTGGCTTTTTTACTTTAATTTTTCATTCAATTGATTATGCAATTTTTGACTTATCTCGTGGGAAATTATTTGAATCTTTGGATTTTAATGTATTTTAATGTTGTGTGTTTGTCACGCATAATTCAGTGCTTTCCAAAAAAATTGAGTAGCCAGTTACATGGGCGGCAACTATGCAGTAAAACAAAAGCATTTGTGACATTTAACTTGATATATTTGGGAAAAGTAGCCGGCATCTAAAAGTAGTTGTTTTAATGCAGGTATTACATTGTAAATATTTATTTATTATTTCGAAGATAACCGTCATTGCAACGTGTTTAGTGAATATTACATCGATAGGCTGGCATGAAAAGAAGCTCCTTTTGAAGCACAAACTGCATCCAAGAATATATCATGGCTGACCCGGTTTGATGAGGCCTGTTTTTGATAATAATTAATTACTATTTTTACTTCCGTGTTCATAATGTTTACGGGCGCCATGCTGGAAATAGTCCGTTTCCCACAATGCATTTACTACCGGGAAAAACCACGCGCCAGTTTTGGCGCCTGACGTCATCCCGCCGAAATTTTCATTGGCCAATTCATATGTAAACGTCATTGTATTTGCAAAAAAGCGGTAAACTTTAAAAGCCAGACATTGAGGGCAAAGCGCGAAAGTAAAATGTCTCGGATATTAGGAAAAAAAACGCGCGTGTAATTCAGTTAAATAGTTACTTTGTTAGTTACTTATTTTGTTTAAAGTTCATAAATTAATATTGAAAAGTGTAAGGCAATAATAACTTAAACGGAATAATGCAAGATCTTCCACAAAGTGACCAACGGACTGTCGGATTACTAACGGTAAGAAAGCATGCAGTTTATTGTCAATATTGACAAAAATCTGTGCAAATTTATTGGCTTTGCGTAATGCCCCTTTTCGCACTGTTTTTAGAAACTTGTGTTTACAATCACACTCGCATATGGAAATATCATGAATATCAGTGACATGAACGCCTGTGAATGTCTTTGCTGCAACTAGTTTAGTGGAGTGTAACCTATATTATGCGCATGCGCTTCGATTGTTTTATTACATGCGGTATTTGCAGCCATTTAAAGAAATGTGAAAACAACACATTAATCTTACATGTTCTCGTTCTAAATAATAGAATTTTTCAACAGCTTGGTCGAGTATCGAGGTAAATATATTTAAATGCGTTTGCATGTAAACTGAATACCGTATGAAACGTGAAGATGATGCTTTTCTGCATTTATTAACGACTGCAATTGTTTGTGAAATACCATTGTTTTTTACTGTTATAAAATTGTGTATTTCTAATATTTGGGTATAATACGTGTGTCTGGATATATTAGATATATTATATGGTTGTTTTATATTGTGCTTATACAATGGATAACTTATGAGGGCTTAGTGTGACGATTCAGAATACAGTTTGGATCCTGATGAGACGCCATGTTTTGTGGCGTCTCATAAAGTGCAAATATTTCAAGGGAGACGACTGTTACAAGTTTCTGATCAGCACAAATTACACAATTAACTCACTTTCTTTATGGGCTCAATGAAAATGCTATGTACACGTATAAAACTGTTTTAGCTTTGACAGATCCATGTTACTGTTTATTTGGTTTTGTGCATAATACAATCTTCTCCTTGATAATTTGTGTTAATGAAGATTGATTGTCTTTTTGCTCCATACTACTACTTGTTTGCAGTATTAATAGTGTAGTTGTATTATTGCAACTAATCGTATTCATCATGTGACTATTTTACTGGATTCCGATCTTGCGCGAGAAGGGTGTTTCGTCAATTAATTACCGGAAACCAGTCGAATTTTCTTCCGGGTTATGTGAAAGCCAAGATATAAACGTTAAAACAGAAAAAGTCTCACAATTGGCGTTCATCCACAAACAAAATAAAACGTTCCGACTCGGAAAATATTAATTGCGTTGAAGCATTTTTAAGAATGAATCATCAAAAACCGTTGAAACCCAGCAGGATTCGGAGGTACATGTAATCAACATCGATTAATACTGTCGGATTATTGTAAAATTGAAAGTAGACAATCGGCAGCTGCCGCACCTTTCCCTTCCAATAATGTAGCAGATCTAGATCGTCAACCCATTCATCATGAAATTGAAATCATAATATTGACATCATTCCCCGGCCCCAGTTGAAAACATTTCCCATTATTAGATCTACTCCTGCAACTTTATTTAGGACTTAGACTTTAATATCATACTTGTTCATGTGTTTAAGAACAAAAAGGTGAGAGAAGTGCCTCTTTTTCAAAAAAAAAAACCTAAAGTCTGTAAGCGAGTTAAAGACATTGAAATGAACAGTTTTTATTTTTTCCCAAAATATGTCTCTTTCGTGCTCGATTTTTCCCTTTTACCCAGCGTCCAGCGTCTTCCCCTTTTTCTAAAAAAAACCCTGGAATGGCAACGAATAAACACATACATCAGAAACCAGTAATTGCTCATTATATGACCAAGCGGTAGTTGACAACGCCATCTTCAGTATTTAACATGTTTAATTAACTTTACTCAGGGCAAGAGATAAGGGTCGTTTTTACAATTTGAATTTTACAGAAAACTTTTGAAATGAAAAACAATCGTACAAACAACGATTATGTAAATACAAAACAGATTCAAATTAGTTAATAATCTATCGGCGCGTCCCGCGTATATAACGCTCAAATATCGAAATAGACGCATAGTTTAAAAATATTTGTGTCCCAGTGGACACATTGCTGAAAGGAATCCGTTAACGCATAAGTAATTCACGATAAGTATGAACCCTCTTGGGTACGAGTCAAAAGTGTAGCGATGTACACTAACTGAATGAGGCTTCAATAATGCAACAAGTCTTTTAATTGGCTCTAGTTGAGCCCCAGCTGTATACGAACCAATTAGAATCAACCTTTTGAATAGAGTGTGTTATGATATTTTCTTGAGTCCCCGGATAATTGCCTGTTTTTAACTTTTTGTACTTTATAGTCATAAATAATACAGAAATAATGCCCCCGAAAAAGGCCTTGAAGCTAGATCCAAAACATACAACTCTAAACTTTGATTACGGTAGGTCAACCGGTGGCATTTCGGATGTTTATTGTTAACAATAATACAGAGTTTGTGAAAACAGTTGGTCCTTCACTCAGTCCTGACTGACAAATTTTGTGAAGGACTGACAAAATATGACAGATTTTCTGACAAGAAAATCTGATGCAAATGTATCTGTTGTTCATAAATATTCCTTTAAAAGTCATGTACATATGCATCAATATAGCTAAAGATTATTTTTTCCATCGCCTATTCAACTATTTTTCAAACAAATCCGTTGACCAACAAATCGATTTGGAGTGGCCTAGGTGCAAAGTGAATAATTTCCCTTTTCTTCCTGAGTTTTCAAGTTCTCTTCCCTTAAACTACAAAACATATCTTTTCTATAATTCCATATGGTACTATACATTGTTTGTGATGTGTGCCATACAGGTACGGATCCGTACCTCTAGAATCTTGTTCTAGGGGTACGGATCCATACTTATAGCCAAAACCACTAGAGTTTTGCTATTGGTACGGACCTCCCGTTTTGACATATTATATGCCCTTATTCATACCGTATACGTGCGCTTATAAGACGCATTTTTGAGACTTAAATTAATAAGTTACAGTTGGGGTCGCGTCTTATAAGCGAGATACTGGTGAAAATAAACAAAAAAAATCAAAATATTGAGTTTACTGGGCTTATGCTAGCCAAGTTGGACACTTGTCAGTTGTTTTGAATCATCGCGGCAGCCATTTGCATTTTCTCTAAAGTCTGTATTGGCCCGTACCGTGTATCGGAACGCTATGTTCAGTTACCGATTTATTTGTGTTAAAATGTATTGTTACTGATTTTGTTGTCTATTATTTTTAATTTGAAGTTTGTTAATTTTGGGGCGTAAGACGTTATATTGTCCGTGATTATTCTTGAAAAGTTTTTATCACCTGATTGTCGGCGCGCGACGTCGTAAAATGCCATATAAATTTGCCATTATATTTACGTGTGTAAGCGGCAACACGATGCCATCATGCTTGAAACAACAGCAAAATCAATTCTCAGTTTGAAACTGTCAATTGTTTAGTAAACATGCTGCCGATTACAAATGCTATTTGACAAGTTTGTATCACCTGATCGTCTTTGTTCCACGTCGCTGATTTTCAATTAAGACATAATTGGCAATTAGGGTATCCTCTGAAATAAGTTACCAGTTTGCAACTGTCAATTGTTAAACAAAACACGTTTATTCAGACGACCCACTAATGCCGATGACACATTATTTATTAGGGGCCAACAACGACGGGAGCAAAGAGCGACCGGATGCAATTATCCGCATATGGCTTTCTTCTTGACACGTGATTTCGATCTGCGCTTCGGAGTCTATCACTCTATCACGCGATTGGCTAATTTTATGAAAGTAGGCGTTGCCTATTGTTGATAGACAATGGGCGTAAAATTTGCATAATCTAGGTAATAAAACTAAACGCTTTCAAAATATCTGCCTATTAGATTTCAATACCTGTCAAACAATACAATTAAGATGACTGACACGATCAATTTTGCTTGTGCATTGATATTACAAACGTAATATGTTTGCAATTGTTAGGGCAAATGATTAATACACAATTGTTAGAAATTTTGTCAATTTGATAATTATTTTTATTGCATGAATAATACTTGAAAATAAATTAAAACCCACTAATATATCATAAAATAAACAAATATTATTTACTTTGTTGTTTGATTGTTTTATTTTTCAGACTTGCGTGAATTACTAATTGTATGCAGCGCGAGTTTGAAAAATTCTGAATGTTTTACTAATTGATGATTTTCTTTTACATTCTGCCATTTTTCGGCCATTTTCCGGCCGATGAATACGGCAAAATTTGACCGCGTCTTACACGCGGGTCAGTCTCAAATCCACCCATTATAAAGTCCGAAGTCGGGGTGCGTCTTATAAGCGAGGGCGTCTTATAAGCGCACGTATACGGTAGTTAAATTGTTCCACACGTATGTTAGATTAATAACAAAAGTATTTACCTTAATTTTAAATCAAATGCAATTTATCCGCTCGGCAGGACTCGTTTGTTTACATTGTTCAGGTCAGCATTAATAACCGAGGAACACCGGTAATGGTTTAATCTATAACTGCTTCTGTACAAAGTGAAAGCGTTGTCGTTTCGCGGATGGGAGCATTTTAATTGAATAATTGTTAAAAAAATAAATAATCTTATGATAAGACAAAAAATATTACCTTTCTGTATTTCAATACTGAATGTATTATACTTGTTAAATAAAATGCTCTGCCGCGAAATGTTCAAATTCAATTGAAGTATTTGGAGGAATTGCTGATTTAAATTTTTTTATATAATAACTTAAATTATTTGTATTAATTGCTGATTAGATTGAACTTCAAGATATTAAAATGAACAAAGGCAAACTTTACACATGGTAAGGCTTTACAACTTTGGTAGTTTGCATATGCGTGTACTCAGCTTGTCAAACTTTGAAACATCTACGGAACTAAAACAACGTCTGTTTTCCACATGTACAGTTAGTAATTGCCTTTATGCCTAGTGGTTTTGGCTAGAAGTACGGATCTGTACCCCTAGAACGAGATTCTAGAGGTACAGATGCGTACCTGTAGTCACTTCCTAAACAGTTCTACATGTAGATATAAACCCTTTTTTTTCTCAATAGATTCAAAACAATTATGAATAACAACAGAACTGGAAATACCCGCGGGCGCGGGAGACCAAAGAAACGACAGTTTCAACAGAAAAAGGTAAGAATACTTACCTTAATACTTACTTACTTGACAAGTTAACAGAGCTTTTTTTCTGATTTGTGTAGCGGCCCTGGCCCCTCATTCTGGAATAAATGAGTTGCTCATTAAAAAAAAAAATTTCTTTATTGAAATAAGCAAACACGTGTTGTTTTCTGAATGTTATAAGTAGTGTAACTGACATTTTGTTTAATTTTCAGGAGAAGCTAAAATCTGTTTTATTAACATAATAAATACTTTTGAGTATTCCAATTTTATTATCAGTGTTATAGTAAAATTTGTAAAACAAATCATTAAAAACAAAACAAAGTTAAGAAAGAAGCAGTTACCATAATTTTATCAATGAAATATTTTGAATGCAAAAAGTAGCATAAGTGCTCTTAATGTATTTCGGAAAATATGCTCTCCTGAAAAATATACAAAATGTTAGTTACACAAGTTATTACATTCAGTACACGATATGATTGTCTTCACTTAATATGTAGACTTTTTTCTGAATACTTAAAATATGTGTTAATTGATTTTTTTTTTATGATAATAGAAAATTAAACTATTTACATTTATTATGCACCCCGTCGAAGAAGAGGGGTATATTGTTTTGCACATGTCGGTGGGTCCGTCCGTCGGTTCGTCCACCAGATGGTTTCCGGACGATAACTCTACAATGCTTAGACCTTGGATCATGAAACTTCATAGGTACATTGATCATTACTGGCAGATGACCCCTATTGATTTTCAGGTCACTTGGTCAAAGGTCAAGGCCACAGTGAGTGAGTGACTCTAAATATTTAAATCGTTTCTGGTTGATAACTCAAGAATGCTTACGCCTAGGATCATCAAACTTCATAGGTACATTGATCATGACTGGCAGATGACCACCATTGAATTCCAGGTCACTAGGTCAAGGTCACAGTGACTGGACACAGTAAAATGGTATCCAGATGATAAGTCAACAATTCTTATGCCCAGGATCATGAAACTTGGGAACAGGAACATTGATCATGACTAGCAGATGACCCCTAATCATTTTCAGGTCATGAGGTCAAAAGTCAAGGTCACAGTGACTCTAAATAGTAAAATGGTTTTAGGATGATAACTCATCAATGCTTACGCCTAGGATCATGAAACCTCATAGGTACATTGACTGGCAGATGACCCCTGTTAATTTTCAGGTCACTAGTAATATACCTGCTTTATGTTCCCAAAAAATACAAGTTGTATCAATCAGTAAAATTTATCTGCGCAGAAATAATTCCCGTATTACACTACTCACAAGTTTTCCAATTCCATATAACCATACTAGCTGGACTACTTTTAATGAAGTCACTTTGAACAAAAAAATTATAAGAGCATTCATTCTTCGTTAATTATGAATGCTTAAACTCATTTTTTATTCCCCCGAAGGAGTGCATAATTATAGTGCACTGTCTGTCCATCTGCCCTTCTGTCACACTTTTGCGTTTAGTTTTAAAATTTCTTATAATTTGTATGTAACTTCACATTTAACCTTCACAGTTGGTATGCATGTGTATATGGACACCTTTCCATACACACATAAATTTTGACCCCTTTGACCTTGACCTTGAACTTAGGGTCCGTGTTTAGCTTTCAAAATCTTGGTTTAGGTTACGAAAAAGTGTTGAATGTTATAAGTAATGTAACGGACATTTTTATACATTTTCACTTTTAAGCTCACCTGATTGCTCAGGTGAGCTTTTGTGATTGGTCTTGATCCATCGTCTTTCCATCCGTCATTCATCCACATTTGATTGTAAACAGTCTAGAGGCCACATTTTTTGTCCGATCTTCATGAAACTTGGTCGCAACATTTGTCCCAATGATGTCCTGATTGAGATTGAAACTGGGTCATGCTGGGTGAAAAAGAAGGTAAAAAAAAAGAAAAACCTTGTAAACACAAAGTCACAATTTTTGCCCAATCATCATGAAAGTTGGCGAAAACATTGGTTTTATTGATATCTCGGACGAGTTCGAAAATGGTCCAGATCAGTGAAAAAACATGGCCCCCAGTGCAGTCTTTCCGAAATATTGTCGGTCCTCGGATTTTTCTGATAATAATTTGGAAAATCCGGAAATGACTCTAATATTGCCAGACCTCGTGTCCGGTAGTAAAATTATGGCGAAATTTGGAATTCCACAAGCTATTTCCAGAAAAGTTTTAAGGCAAAAGAGGCAATATACCAAGTTATTTATGAATACTCCAATCATGTTAAACATTTTTAGCTCATCTATTTTTTGAAAAAAAAATATGAGCTATTGTCATCACCTTGGCGTCGGCGTCGGCGTTGGCGTCGGCGTCGGCGTCCGGTTAAGTTTTGCGTTTAGGTCCACTTTTCTCAGAAAGTATCAATGCTATTGCATTCAAACTTGGTACACTTACTATCTATCATGAGGGGACTGGACAGGCAAAGTTAGATAACTCTGGCGTGCATTTTGACAGAATTATGTGCCCTTTTTATACTTAAAAAATTGAAAATTTTGGTTAAGTTTTGCGTTTAGTTCCACTTTTCTCAGTAAGTATCAATGCTATTGCATTCAAACTTGGTACACTTACTTACTATCATGAGGGGACTGGGCAGGCAAAGTTAGATAACTCTGGCATGCATTTTGACAGAATTATGTGCCCTTTTTATACTTAGAAAATTGACAATTTTGGTTAAGTATTGTGTTTAGGTCCATTTTATTCCTTAAGCATCAAAGCTATTGCTTTCATACTTGCAACACTTACTAACTATCATGAGGGGACTGTGCAGGCAAAGTAATGTAACTCTGACTGGCATTTTGACAGAATTATGTGCCCTTTTTATACTTAGAAAATTGAAAATTTGATTAAGTTTTTTGTTTAGGTCCACTTTATTCCTACAGTATCAAAGCTATTGCTTTCATACTTGCAAGATTTACTAACTATCATAAGGGGACGGTGCAGGCAAAGTTATGTAACTCTGACTGGCATTTGGACGGAATTATGGGCCCTTTATACTTAGAAAATTGAAAATTTGCTTAAGATTTATGTTTTGGTCCACTTTACCCCTTAGGTATCATAGATATTGCTTTCATACTTGGAACACTCACAAACTATCATAAGGGTACAGTAAAAGGACAAGTTGCATAACTCTGGTTGTCATTGTTACGGAATTATGGCCCTTTTTTGACTTAGTAACTTTTAATATATGGTTAAATTTTGTGTTTCGATCCACTCGAAGTATCAAGGCTATTGCTTTCAAACTTCAAATACTTACATGCTATCATGAGGTTACTGTACCTGGCAACTTGAATTTTACTTTGACCTTTGAATGACCTTGACTCTCAAGGTCAAATTATTAAATTTTGCTAAAATTGCCATAACTTCTTTATTTATGATTAGATTTGATTGATACTTTGATGAAACTACTCTTACCTGACATACCACAATAGACTTCACCCAAACCATCCCCCGTGCCCTCCCCCCCTCCCCCCTCCCCCCCTAATTTTTTTTTTTTTTTTTTTTTTTTTTTAAGATCATCTCACAAATGACCACCGCACCCTCACACTATACCCCCACCCCACCCCCCCACCCCCCCCCCCCAATTTTTTTTTTTGATTTTTTTTTTTTTAAACGGTTATGTTTGAAATACCGTCCAACCATCGCACCCAAACCCCCCCCCCCCCCCCCCCCCCCCCCCACCCCCCCCCCCCCGATTTTTTTTTTTTTTTTTTTTTCGCTTTTTTGGAAGATAATGTAATAAATGTCCACAACCCCACACTATACACCCCTCTTCACTCCACTCCTCCTTTGTGATTGAAAATGAGAGTCCCTTCACCTTTAAAAAGAAAATAGATGAGCGGTCTGCACCCGCAAGGCGGTGCTCTTGTTTTATTTGTTGCATTTCTTGAATGACGTAGGTTGGCTACTGACAACAACAAACCAAATAATTAAGAATTAATTTGTTGTCAAATACCCACGACCACGTCTGAAAGTTTATATGCGTAGGGATTAAATCACGAGAGCAAAGCATTTGAAACCACGCATCTAATTTTCCGGTCGTGAGATATTCAACAACAAAGTATAAACAGGGGTGTCAATTTTCCGGATTATTCCGGAAATACGGATTTGAGCCGTCCAGGGTTGATTTTGTGGTGAATGTAAATCCAATGAGTTTGTTTAAGGGGGGTGGGGGTAGGGACAAAATTCTTTTAGTGCGGGATCATTTCAGAACGAATATTGTTATAGCATCGTCGGCATTCCTGACATTTGCGCTTGGTACCGATTTTATTTATTGATTTCTGATTGGTAAGCGGCTGGCACTGACATGAGCAGTAACTGACAAAGTAAAGCACTGCAATATCATATTTTAAAACAATATGTTAATCAAATTATATATTGACTGCGTATTTGCTAGGTTACTGGTTACTGGTTTACATTTTCTGCAGTCAAATGATATGCATATTTTATTTCATTTGCAAATGATGTATCGGGACATGTTTCAGCGATTTTCCTTGTCCAATTGGGAAAAGTACCCGTACCGGTCCAATTGGGAAAAATTGAGTCGTGAAAACCTCAAAATTGGGAAAAATCGAGTCGTGAAATCCTTAAATTGGGAAAATTGCGTCGTGAAGTTTGGGTCTTATTGAATACATCATACAGTTCAAACTTAATTGAACATACCCATTAAAATAATCATTTGCAGGCATGCCTTAATGTCCATTACTAAAAGTAATAAAGTTGATATAAATAACAAAATATTATATAGAAGACACAAAATCAATTACTAGTTGTTTTAATCTCTTATAAAGCAATGTCTCTCTGTTTCCTTTTTTTTTTAAATTACAACAATCTTTGATGTTTGATCATCACTCAGTTGCTGGCATCCCTCTCTGCACAGCATCATTAGAGCTGTCAATGTGTCCTGTGATAGACAGTTCCGATTGGTTGTGCAAAGATTGTTCATTAGACTGAACAACCTTTCCACAGAGGCAGTGCTGGAGGGCATTTCAAACTACGATAAGGTTTCAAACCGACGTCAAACAGTACGCTGGCTGCCTGACAAAAGAACCGCAAACAGTAACGACTCTATTGATTGAACGCGCTGAATAATAAAACCCGATATTAATCGAGCGCGTGGTTACACACAACTATACGATTTTCTTTGTTCGCTCGCCGAAAGTTGGGTTTTGTTACGAAACTTTCGATCGTTTTGAGAAAAAATTCGGACGCCGATTGGGATTTTTTCACATGCCGATTGGGAATTTGGGAATTTTCGCTAGATTGGGAAAGTACCGTTTACCGGTACTTTATAAAGAAGGAGGAAAATCGCTGTGTTTTCGGACAGTCGTTTTCGGATACGGTATGGTTTGTCCATTTTAATTTAATTTTGAAGTTCTTAATATCATTTGTTTAGAATGACAAATACACATGCGTTGTTACGGATGGTTTGGTTTATAATATTTCGCATTGTACTCACCAGAAAATGCACCTAGAAAGACTATAAAAAAAAGAACAATAAGCTAGGGCTCGGGGGGTTGGGCCCTCCTACGGCCTCAGACTCTCGGCTTAATTTTCCGGATTTCAAATTTGGGACAATTGACACCCCTGTATAAAGTATACAAATAATTTCGATTCTAACACAGTTTTACTAAAGATTTATTCAATGTATATTATTTTTCTTGTGTACTATTTCAGTCATTGAAATTCAGATTTATATTTTCAAGCAAGTCGGGCTAGTACTATGGGAATTTGAACAAGCCCGAGTCAGATTTTACTAGCCCAAACATTTTTGTTAAAAATGCAGATAAACATAACATAAAACATCCAAAGAAGCATTCATTTATTCAATCTTTAGAATACAATACAAATCTCTTATTAATTTCATCTTCATCCAAGTTAGCTTCCTCGTCATCCGAGCCAGCCTCTTTCGGATCCTGAAATAAGAAGAAATTAATTTCACACACAGATTTCAATCAAATCACAATTGTAAATATATACATAAAGTTTAGGTAAAAAATTAGCAGAAATATATCCCATATATCCATGTAAAAGAGAGAGCAAACCTGAACCACCAGAAAATATATAAACAATTAAGTGCCATGTTATTCTACAAAAAGCCAGTTGACAAATGCGTCAATCACAGTTACCTCAGATTCGCATTCCTCAACGACGTACTTGAATGACAACTGTTCGACCATTACTCTCTGTCCCGAACGCAACGCAAAACATTTATTTTACATTATTATAATTAGCCGGGAACCACAAAACATGCGCTTTATTTGCAGTAATCCAATTATCGGCTGATTGCCCAGCACATGTGTGCAGTGTGTTAAAACATAAGCGGCTGTTGATTTAAGCTGCTCAAAACTTTGTTTACAAATATTGAAAATGAAAGTCACAGTGGAACTCGTTTTCTGTTTAATGAATTGTACGAGCACGTCGGGCTTGTAATAGTGGATTTCCTACAAGCACGAAAGAAAAAATACTAGTTTTTTGCTGTCGGACTAGTGCGAATTTCGACGACTGCTATGTTATGTGAAGTTCCGCCCATAAAAATAACTTTCGGCTGTTCTGTCGATCAGGTCCGCGACTTTCATTCATAATTATATTACCGGATTATTACGCTGGTGGAAAATGTATCGGCATGTTTTGTTTAGTTACAGGGCGTGCATTAAGACGCGTCCTTCGGATGCGTCTTTAATCCACTGTTCACAAGTTTTTGATTCTTGGTCTGACGTGCAATAAACCGGTCCTGACTGGTTTAGAGACTGCAGCGAATGGTTTATTACACCTAATCGAGATAAGAATGTCATTAGGGTGTGTTAGCATGTACACTGTGTAATCGCTTTCATGACATGGGAATTTTAATAGCAAACAGAATCGAACCGACCGTTTGGGATTTTCAATCGGTCTTTCATGACCCCAATCCGTCTAGGACCGACAAAACCGAAAAAAATATGATCCCTGCTTATGACCATTCAGCAGCTATAGACAAATGGCTGTTCACATTCGATGGTTTTATGTAAAATTAAATATTTAATAAGGTTTTTACGTAACAAACTCACACCTTGTATGCTCATGATGATCTTCATCAACTTAATTATTAGCGCTCACCCAAGGCTGATGGGTATTCAACGAAAGATTTGTCAAAGGATGTGTCTTCAGTAGAGGATTCAGATATCCAGGATGAAGAGACAAATGCTAAAGAAATCTTGGCAATTCTGAATGATTAAATGCATGCTTTGTATATTAATCTGTTAATATTACAATATTGTTAAAAATGTCATCTTTGTCTTTCGTCGTCATTTTGTACTTTTTGGGCCTAAAATAATCAGTCCGGGCCGGAAATGGCTGCATGATTATAGGACTTCATTGCCGGCAATAAATTATAATTTTGAAAAGGACTGCCCAGTGGGCGTGGTATTTTTATCTTTATGTTTATAGTGAAAACACGTGAACACTTTAGAAGTAACATTTTTGGCCCAATTTTCATGAAATTTGGTCAGAACATTTGTTTCCTTGATACCAGAGTTGAGTTAAAAACTATTCTGGTCAGTTGAATAACATGGCTGCCGGGGAGGGGGCAGTTTTATTTTATTTATATACCCCGGTAGTGAAAAAAACTTATGAATACTCTAGAAGTCACATTTTTTGCCCAATCATCATGAAACTTGGTGAAAAGATTGGATTTATTTATATCTCATATGAATTCGCAAATGGTCCCGATCGGTAAAAAACCATGGCCGCCAGGGGGTTGGGGCAGTTTTCCCTATGTGACTGCAGAGAAACCTTGTGATCGAACACTATAGAAGTCACATATTTTGCCTAATCATCGTGGAATTTAGTCAATTCATTGGTTTTATTGATTTGTCGGACAAGTTGGAAAATATCTCAGATTGGTGAAACACACTTTTTAGCACACCTGATTGCTCAGGTGAGTTTTTAGGATTGGTCTTTGTCCGCCGTCCGTCCGTCAGTCAACATTTGGTTTGTAAACACTCGAGCATTCACACTTCTTGAGCATTCTTTGTGAAAGTTGCTGAAAGATCTCAGTCAAGTTTTATGAGCAAAATCACATAATTAATGTTATAATTATTGCCTTTAGATTGTCCAAATTTTCATTATATTATACAAAATCCTTGAAAACACTCTAGAGGTCACAGTTTTTTTTCAGATTTTATAAATGTTGGTCAAAATATTTATTTTTGTAAGCAAAGTTTGATGTTTGGTAAGGGTTCTTAACTCAAAATATAGGTCACCAGGTCAAATGTTACAAAAACAATAACACTCCATACGCCAGAGTTTTGGTTCATTAATGATGAAACTTCACCAGGATGTTTGTCTGGACAATATCTAGGTCAAGTTTGACGTTAGGTAAAGATTGAATGAACCGACTATTTAAGGTGCACGAACTAGGGCCATATTGGCCCTCTTGTTTTTATTTTTGTGTTTATAAGATGACATTCAACAACTGTTTAAATATTATGTCAACCTTTTTGGTACAAATAATGTTTTTTACCAAATTTTCGAAATTGACATTATGAACACGTGTCATTTTCTGAATGTAAAAAGTAGCGTTACTGACATTTTGTTATATTTTCAAGAGAAGCAAAAAACTGTTCAATTAAAATAATAAACTTTTTCGTATTCAAATTTTGTGATAAGTATTATTATAACACTTGAAAAACGAAAAAAACTCCAAATTGATATGTCTTTATTTTTAATTAAAAAATTAAACAAGGAGCAGTAATTATATCATAATTTCAACACTGAAATACTTTGATTTCAACAAATAACGTAAGTGCTCTTACTGTATGTCAGAAAATATCGGAAAATATATATTCTTGAACAATTCACAAAATGTCAGTTACCCTAGTTATGACATTCAGTAGATGATATGTCTTCCGATGGAGACGGCTCTTGTTTTTAAATTAAATGATTCAATTTTGTATATAATAAAAGGAATATAACGCAAGTCAATTGTTACAAGTGCTTGTATCAGTCTCGTGGCTTGCGCTTTGATTGTAACCAACTTGTATTGCCAGCTGGAAAGAAAAAAATGCGAGTTAAAATTTTAAATTATTGGAGTCCTGAGTCTGACATGCTACGCACTTGTACCCAGAGCTCCAGATAACATTTTGGTCAAATTCTTATTTTGCCCCCTATTTTAAAAATTAATTATTATTTTATCCCCTATTTATAAAATTTAATCTTACATAACTCCTTATTTGTTAAATTGATTATTTCAAGCCAGGGCTATTGCTATTTCCATGGCTCAGCTGTTCTCCCGGACAATGAATCTGAAGGTTTTTAACCGATTCAGAGTCACAGTCATTTACGCATGAGCTTATAGGTTCATGAATTATTGACAAAACCATACTTTGGTTATTTGGTGCTTGAGAATCTGGTTGAAAGAATTCATGTGGTGTGAATTTTTTACACATAAAGGCTTTTTTTGCTTCCGAAGCTTAAATACACACCTTAAGTCGCCTCTTTTGATTTTTTATTAGGGATGGCAAAATTATTCGAATATTCGATTGAATGGTCAGCATTCGAATAATAAAAATGATATTCACATATTCTTATTTTTATCCAAACGTAATTTCGCCAATATTTAATGACCTGCGAACCGCTTACTAAAAAGCAACCGAAATCACCTGGGAGTAACATGTTTGACGTGACGTTCTTCGTGTCAAACTGATAACGCGGCCTGTATCAGTGTTGATTGCGCAATGCAATATACACGCTCTAAGAAAGGCCCCGACTGTTGTTTGCCAATGGGGTGCCAATTAACGGATTCAATTGACTGGCGAATAATAATTAAGTTTTGTGATCACAGTATTTACAGCCATTAGTATGTGTGAATTACTCGCATCGCGCAATGCAATATACTTACTATAAGAAAGGGCCCGAACTGTTATTTGTCAATTAGGTACCAATTAAGGGCTTCAATTAACTTGCGAATAATAATTTAGTTTTTGTGATCACAGTTTGAACAGGCATTTAAATATGTGAATTATCCAAAGTATCAGATGATATAAACTAAACAATCATCAAGGAATCATAATTCAAATCTGAAAATGCAACCAGCCCCTTCTGCAGTATGGAATACTTTACACGGTCTGTGGATAAGAAGACCGCAACGTGTAATGTGTGTAAACTTAGTTTTATATATGCGCGGTCTGCTACAAATCTGTGGAATCATTAAAAAATAAAATTCTATGACACGATGTTTTTCATTCTATTTGTGCCCGATCACAGTATCGGTCATAGTATTAGTCGACAGCGATACCATTTTTCGATAGCAACGTTAATAAACAGCCTCGTATTTAGCAAACAGATATAACTTACAAACCAATGGAAATTATCACATAACAAGGTAAAATCAATCCAGCCGTTTTATGCGAATATTCGAATATTCGATTGAATGAATTTGCGAACATTCGAATACCGATATTGGTATTCGATGCCATCCCTATTTTTTATGTAATGACCATTGGGATTCGCAAAAATGGCCCAAATTTTGAAGGAAAGAAAACACTGACATGGGTGTTTCAATTTTGTCGACAAAAATGTCCATGAAGGAGCTTCGTCTACCATGAAATTCGCAGTCAATAATACAGTTGAGATGAGAGTAGACAATGATGCACATGAAAGCTTTCCAAGTCTTGAGTTTACATTTTGAATGAAAATTACTGTGTTGATGTGCATGGTTGCTTTGTAGATTATCAAAATGAAAGAGACTTAGTATTAAATGCTGCTAAAATCTTATCTCACAGAGTGCAATTGGAATTATTCATGTTTATTTTATGCTTTCCGATGGTTTATAGAGAAATATCAGTGAATTAAAACTGATAATTTCACTGTTTCAAACAATGAAAATTATCAGTGAAAATTAATATTGCAGGAAGGAAGACCAGATGATGTTGTTAAAAAGGATAAGTATATGGTTGCTCAGTCTACCACACAGGAAAGTATAGAAATATCCAATGCTAATACAAATGTAAATAAAACAACACAAATTTTAACTTTACAAAATTTGCTTACTCTTGGCCCAATTAATGTTTTGTCCGTCACAACTGAGTTTGGTCTACAGGATTCTGTTCTTGGACCCTGGGAGTATAAAAATGATCATAACTGCATCGTAAAGTATACCATTCAAGGCTCAGACATCAGTCATTCAATTCGCCTTGATCACATGTTAACAAGAGGAATACCAACTACTAAAGATCATCCCTCGCTTTCCGTTGGTATTCATGGATTCGTTTGAAGGCCATTGCAACTCAAAAAAATTTAACAATAAACTCAGTCCTGACAAATGAGGGTCAATTTCTTTCACTTCTACACGAAGTAAATCTTTATTACACTAAATCTTCAAAAGTTTGTAGAGATGAAGGCTTAGAGCCCAATCGTGGACCACAATCCCATGAAGATGCTTGCAATTTAGAGCGCCTTCATTATTATGGAAAGGGCACAATAAAGTACTACAGAAAAACAACTTTCTTGCAGCTAGTTGCAAAAAGATATGGAGAAAATGTAAAGGCTGAATATTTGGTAGACCCAACTACACGACTCATAAGTTGCACAGACTATGAGGAAATATTAAAGGACGTTCATTCAGAAATTATCCACAATTATTCAAGACACGAGAAGTTGTTAGAGAACTTTGCTGGGCCTCAATGTAATGAGGATCGTCTTAATAATGAAAGGGTCAACTTTGATGTCAAATTTACATCTGCCTCTTCTAAGGCAAAACAGGAACTTAAGACAGACTCGGACTTGCCTTTACAAAAAGTATTAGAACCAACAGAAGCAAACACGAGCGAATTTTACCTTAGAAAATGCAATCTTTGCAGCAAAGTCCGATGGTTAGGAAAGAGAGCAGCTGAAAAGTTTGTCTTGGGCTCATATGTATATGGTAACCTTCATAAACAAGTACAATTCTCCTGCAATCTGCTTCATGGCACTTCATGTGATGAGGAAAATGACATTATTCCTCTTCCATGTTCTGAACTAAGTCCACAACTATGGGTAGCATACAACAGTCTGCACGAGTCAAAACTTACGCCAGTTGCTTTTGTGTTGAAAACAATAAGCGAAGTTAGTGCAGGTGTTGAACATGTTCAGATAATGGCAAAATATGCATGCACGAGTCAAGAATTTAACATAATAAAAGGCATGGCAGTATACACTCAGTCTCTGCCTTCGGCATGTGTGAAGTTTGTTCAATCATTGACAACTGGTCGATTTAAGTCTTATAAAGAAATCCCCCATTTTAAAAAAGGAAAGCTTAATATAACAAAACCACGCGAAGCTCTTGTTTGTCAATCATGGTTAGATCATAGCGAGCTGTCATCTGAAGACCCATCTGCTCAGCACACTGTCCTAAATCTAAGTGGAATTCGTGATCTCCATGCAACATATGGTGCCATGAAGATGATCCATTGCTCTCAATGTGGAATGTGTTCACCTGGCTTTGAAGCAGATGCAGCTAATTGTATAAACGTCCCTGAAGCTGGCCAACAGATTCCACTGTCAAACTCTTTTCTTCTGCAAGCTTTAAAGCAGTCTCAGGTCTTAGCAGGGTCTAGTGTCACTCTCGACTCAGCATTTTCAAGTGCTAGAGTTTATAATGATGAAACAGTAACAGGGGTATGTACAAATTGTTCAAAATTTTGTAAAATTAATGATGGAATTGTAACATTGCTGCACAAAAAGTCTGCTGGTGAAGAGAGTTCTCAGGGAACCACTGTTGATAGTCAGCAATCTATTGATGACAATATTTCAAATATAAACCCTTACGGTCCTGAAAATCTGATGGCTCTTGATGTTTTTCAAGATGAGGCCTCATATCAGCATGAAATGTTCATGGACACTTTATCTCAGGCTGAAAAACTTGTTCTGTCACCGATCCATGCTGTAATAGTTATATTGCGTTCTCGCACAAATAATATTCCATTCTCCAGATATGGATCAATATCTTTTGCGATAAAAGAACCAGTCAAAACTAAAGCTCTTCCATGGCACACTTTCCAAAAGTTACCATTTGTTATCATGGTCTCTAAGCAGGAAGATGGCAGCATTAATGAAGCTAAAATTAATATGGCAAAGATTGTTCATGCAAAAGAGCTTATGGAGCGTGAAGTGACTTGTCCTGTATATGGTACCAAAAGACCATTTTACAGGTACTGTGATAAGGTTCATACACCTTTTACAGTAGCTGCCATGGAGAATCTAGCAAGTCAGCTATCAGATACAAGCACAGCTGTTTACCCAAATGGTTTAAGAAAAATCAATGTTGAGCTGATCCATGAGCGTGCTTCTAAAAGATTAACTATTCAGCTGTTCTCTGAATGGATAAACTCTGGTTTTATTATCGGAAGTGGCATAAAAGATGCGATTCTAATTGAAAATCAAAAAGCCACATCCAGCTGCCTTAACATGGAACAAATTGCAAATCTAATATGGAACGATCTAGCAAAGTTCATACTAGAGAGTCAAACTAATGACAAACTTAACCATGATGAAGATCCAAATGAAACCATAAAAATAACAATCACTGATGTTGTCTTGTACGGTGTTCAGAGGAAATGGCTCAATCCTAGCACAGATGTTTCAAATGCATCACAAAAAAACATTGAACAGGTATTATTACCTGAAGATGAATTAAAAAACCTAACCTACCTATGTTGTGAAGAAGTAGAACTTCTCCTAAGGGAGAGCAGCAATGATGAAGGAGATTCAGGTAGTGTTGCACAGGGTGGAGTTTCTAACTTGTCTGAAAACCCAGAGCAAATTCTCAAGAATGGAATGCAAAACACAGTGTTACAAAGGATCTCAGCACCAGATGTGGACCGTCAGAACCCTGTTGCTGAGGATACACAAGGATACCTACAAATGGCTTTCCCGGATGTCTTCCTCACTGGTGATGCATGTCCACACCAAGAACGTCCTCGTAGCATTAAAAATAAATCGGGCAGCTACAAATTTGCTTACCTGTATTGGGTATGCGCACAAAAACGAGCGATGGTCAATACTGAGCTTCAATTTCTAGTTCATAGCATGATTAAACGAGAACATAGCAAGGGAAAGGCCAAGCTCGCTCTGAAAAGTGATGCCTTTGAAACAACTGGAATACCTGTAAAAGAGGATTTAATGCAAAATGCAGAGCTTCGTGACTGGACTGTATCAAACCTAATGATGTTCAAGTCCTCAATACCGGATACAGCTCCATTCTGGAAAAGGTCAAGGGATGATGCAATAGCTGTTCAACGGGATTGGGAAGAAAGTGTTCCTTGGCGAAAAGACAAAATGCCAATGTCAATTATGCTGTTCCAGACTCGTGCTCCACCGTATAACCATCACCCGGCAATTCACAAAGTCTGTCCAGGTACAGAGACCCTCTCCATCCAGAGTGACCAAGAATTTTTGGAAGGTCGGCGAAGAAACGTACTACAGTATCCAAGCATCGTATCGTTTATGTGCGCATTGATGGCAGAGCTGGACACAACGTTTTTATCTAGAATTAGATATGATGGTGATGCCTATTTTACACGGTTTGAATGGGGTGCAAATGCCAATCCACATGCTCATAGGCTGTATTTTAGTCGTGAATTCAGTCAGCACATGGACAGCTTGAAACTAAATATACAAAACTGCCTTCAGAGTGCCAAAGACGAATGTTTAAATACTGGCCAAGATCTCGACAATCCTCTTGTTCAGGACACTATCCGTACTAGGGTACTCGACTGTTGGGATCATGCTAGGAAGGATTACATTGAATATATGCGACCATTCTACACCAACTGGAATGCAGGTTTACTAGCAGATGGTAAAAACAAGACATTTGATTTCATCTATGAAAGGACCTCCGCCATCTGCAGACTGAACATGGCAAGTGTGATAGACAATGCCCTCACAACCGGTGATTTTTCAACATTGGACACAATATATGTGACTGTTGTCAATGGAACCTGTCGCCACTTAGGTCATACAGGAATAAACGATCAGCCTTCCAAGACAGATAAATGTGCAGTGGTTAAGAAAAAGCAATCGACATGCAAGGAAACTGGGAATAAACAGTCCACAGAGGTTATTACCTGTAAAAGGCGAAAACCGCAACCAATGAATAAAGTACCCACCATTGAGCCTGACAAACACAATAAGAAAATTTTTCAACTTCAGTTTGAATGTAACGACAAATGGTTTAATGGTCATGATCCTTTTGAGATTCTGCATGTTCTTAGCAATGCTGATGACAAAGCTGTTGTGCCAGAGTTTCTCAGAAAACCTCCAGTAATAGAGGTCAGTTGTTGCCAAAATAAAGACAATAGGGTGCAGGACTTAAATCTTGAGTTCTTTTCAGATACTGGTGACTCTGCTACAGAGTATGTAACTAAATATGCCTTTAAAGATGCAATTCCCACTAAAACATCTAACGAAGTGCTCATAACTGCAATGGAGAAGTTGCAAGATGGTGAACCAATAAATCAAGGTGCTGTTCAAAAAATGTACAATAGCCATGCAATTGCTGGCACAACATCTATCTTTCAGGCAACTCACCTCAATCAAAATATCCCACATGTTCTTTCAAATGTTAACATCAAAAGTTGCAGTGTATCTGGTTTGTCTCTGCTGAGAACTGACTATGATAAAAAAGATGGCGAAGATTACATTCTCCCACCTCTCATTAAACAATTTGATGGGCGACATGGCACAACAGCTGTTTTCATCGAATGTGGCAAAGAGTCGCCAAAACTGAAGGCAGAGATACAATGCAACATGTGTCTACATCAGTTTTGTGACTTGTTTGATGTTAAAGAAATTAAATCCAATGATGGGGGGGAAAGATTCTTACAATTTAAAAGAAGAAGTACTGCAAGAAATGGCAGATTGAATGCATTAAAGCTCATACCTTGCCATGGTATAAGAATGGCAAATCCCCGTGGAAAACAATATTGGCACTATTGTAGAACACTCTGCCTTTGGAAGATTCCTTGCCACAAAACTACTGACTTCTCACCAATTGCTGAAGATGCAGAATCTTTAAAGAAAGCTTGGATTGATCTATTCAATCAAACATTTCTTGGTGGTAATGGACTTCCACCATGGGCATACAAATTTTGGAAACATCACCATCTTCCTCGAAACAACAACTCTGATTCAGATTCATCCTCAGACGAAGATGTCGAAGAAAACCAGCAAGCTTGTGCAGTAGATGCAACTGATGACACTAATCTTAGCAAAATTAAAAGCAGTAATTACGATTCCGCTTCAAAACCGATAGCACGCCCCGGAAATGAACAGTTTTATCAAAACCCCGTTGATCGCTTGCGGTCTGCCCCGCAGCAGGGCATAGATTCCAAGCCATGTTTCAGTGATTCTGACGTTTTAGCCAATCCTGAAGGTGTTGATTTTATGAAGAGCTGGCTAGGAGAGAATGTTATACCTTCTATGGCTGAAATACATGCTCATATTTCAAATCTCACAAACACACAAGGAGTTTTGTCAAGTAATTCATTTGAAGCATCTTCATTAAATGATAAACAAAAGATGGCTCATGACATTGTTGTTGATTATGTTAAAATTAGATTAAATTGGGAAAAAAATAAACAAGCACCTCCCCCAAACCCCTT
This sequence comes from Dreissena polymorpha, assembly GCF_020536995.1. NCBI lineage: Eukaryota > Metazoa > Mollusca > Bivalvia > Myida > Dreissenidae > Dreissena > Dreissena polymorpha. The sequence continues at coordinate 70,834,979 of NC_068359.1, forward strand.
GCGTCTCATTCTAATGGGCAATCCAGGTACTGGAAAAAGCTGGACACTAAAATGCATCATAAGCAGTGTAATAAGCCTCTTACAATCTAACCCTGATTCAGATGCACAGGTAAGCACTTGGACAGACAGAATCAAACTTGCAGCTCCCACAGGAGCTGCATCAAGTCAAATGTACTTCAAGTCAGAGACTTTGCATCGACTTTTTTGTATACCTGTCCATCTAAATGAAAAAGATTTGCATCTGGAAGAAACATCTGCCACATATTCCAGACTTATGCTCAATTTTGACCCCAAAAAATTCTTTCTCCTCATTGTTGATGAGTTTTCCATGCTGTCACGAGAGATGTTTGCCTTTGTAACTGAACGACTGATTCAGTGCAACATTGATCTCGACAATATTGGCATTGTTCTTATTGGGGACCCAGCACAGATTCTTCCGATTGCAGCTGAACCTCTCTGGAGCGCTCGTTCGTACACGCATGAAAACAAAAAATGCAGTTCCCTTTCTATTAATGGTTTGATAAGGTTTAGACAGGTCTTCAAATTTCCACCGTTACAAACAATACCAAACTATGACAAATGGCAATCCTTAACATCGCCTAAAGATCGTCTTTTATCAGATGATATTACTGCTTGTCGGAAAGATCTGATGCTGGGCCAATTTGATGCTGTGTTTTTGACTGAAGTCAAAAGAACAGATGTTGATCCCATTAGTCAATGTTTCACTGGAAAAGTGCTTGTCAATATGAGGTATGGTAAAAAATGCAGGGAAAAAGAAATGCTATTCCTTAGGAAAAACTGTGCAACAGAACGTGATATGAAGATGGACGGGAAGTGGAACAGTGCACATATCATCCATGGGTATCATTTTCATTCAAAAAACCATGAAAATAGGTCAACTGTTGAGTCTGAAAACGCAAAAGCTCTTCTCAGACATCACAAAATAACAGGAAATCCGATAATGCGAATCGACTCAATACATCGTCCAGCAGCAAAAGAAAACAAGCTGAGAGCAATGTCTGCAAAAGAATTTGAAGGTGCCCCACCCAGCTGGCACGCATGCAGGGGAATGAGAGTCATGCTCTTACGTAACATTGCTCCAAGTATAGGTCTCTACAATGGATCATTACATACTTTGGTGGGACCAATATATAACAGGGACAGCATTGTTGCTTCTTTAACTAGTGCAGATTTGAAAACAGGAGAATTACAGGACTGCATTACTACAAAACCAATCGATACATGTGGAAAAGTACAGCAGATTCCCCCAAAGAGTGTATTGCTTTCTGTTGATGATGTTCCTTATTGTAAGGATACTGTTGATGAGTTTCCTTCAGGCGTACACATGACCTGTAAGTTTCAGGGTCCTAGTAACCCACCAGAAATGCCTGATTTTATGGTAATAGAAGCTTCCAATTACTCGGGCCCAAATATTTTAAGATTACCAGGATGCGAAAATTATGTCCCAATTCCTCCTGTTGAAAGTTACAAACAAAAAGCTGGGAAGACAAAGTCAAACATACCCTTGATTAGAATCGCCTTGCCACTCGAAGGAGGAGATGCAGCAACAAGTTTTAAAGGACAAGGAGCTAATTTCCCATTGGCTGAAGTTGATCTGGATGGCTGGTTTCATGTGCCTGGCATATTCCTGGTTGCCATTTCTAGGGTTAGAAGTCCCGCCCATCTTCATATACGTACTTTTCCAAATTACATGGACCTTAAAGTACAAAGGCTTAAGGAAAATGTTCTTGATGCACAAGCATTTGAAGAAGCCGTAAAAGTTAAGTCTGAACGCATGTACCGACATAAAAACTGTGGCGACCCATTTTGGACTACTCATTATAATGATTTGGCAGACAGTATCATAGATCAAGCTTTTGCAAAAAGGTTAAGTATCAAAAAGGACAAAGAGGAACTGATTCGCATCGTGCAACTTATGTTTATAGACACCGATACAAATGTTATTATGAGAGTGCTTGAAAAGTTGATCGAAACCCAGGAATATCTGGTAGCTGAAGCAGCACCACACATAAGTCAAGAGGATTATGAAACCTTGACTAATTACCAAAAGAACAAATCTGTTAAACCAAAGGTTTTAAAAAGACAATTTGACGATAAGTTATCTCTCGGAGGCCCATCATGTGACATTAAGAAAAGGAAATTACCAACCCCAAAACAAAAATTGTCCCCTCTTTATCCCATACCTAATGAAAATTTGCTGTCCCTAAAAACTCGACCTGATATTTCCAGACAAACATTTAAAGGTTTGCAAAACAGTGGAAATAATGTGTGCTTTTTGAATGCCCCAATTATAGCTCTTTGCCATACCAGAAGTTTTGATGCCTTCTTAAGGGAGTGTCAATACTTGCACCAGCAATGCTCTGGTTACCACCTTCAAAATGAGATTTGTCCTCTTTGTGCACTGAATGAGATTGTAAATCGTGCCTATCGGCATCACAATTTACCCCTAAGGGATCTCCCTAAAATGCCAATTATAAAACTAACAGAGTCCCTGCTCCCTGGTTGGCGCCTAGGAATAGAACACGATGCGGATGAGTTCCTTGTTAAACTTTTTGACCGTCTTGATCAAACATACGATTGCCAAATTCACAAGGGAACTGTCAAAACTACAAAAACATGTCAAAGTTGCAGTTCCTCAAAAATCAAAGAACAATTCCGATCCCAAAGAATCTTAATCAATCTTGTAGATCTAGAAGAAACACAAATACGTATACAAGAGGGCATTAACAAATGGCTAATAGAACAGAAATTGCTTAATTGTGAACATTGTGGTGAAAAGTTACATGATGTCAAACGTGAATTGGTCAGACCGCCCAGTCTCCTGATAATAAATATTCATCGTAGTGCACAAAAGAGAATCTCTCTTGATAATAACATTTTTATTAACAACGAGACCTATGAGTTCAAAGCGTCTGTCAATCATCACCACCAACACTACACTACTGTTGGGTGTGTTGATAATAATCACTATATTTTTTACAGTGATGAGCGTGTTCAATTGTGCCACGGAAATTTAGAGGAAACAGAACAACAAAATTTTTCCATAAATACAGTGAGAACACCACTTGAAGAATGTGCCATTGTTTTAATCTATGAACGACAATTGCATTTATAACTTAAAATTACATCTGGGAAATAAAAGCCATGTCTCTAATGGAACAAATTATATTCAGAAAACATGAGCACATGCATGTATGTAGGCACCTAACATACAACTGCTAGGCACATATAATCAATTTTGTTTACATAAATCTGATATTACAGACAAAATCATGTTCACCATCATATCAGAGATTTACGTATTAAATGCAAAGAGAGCCTGCGACGCAATGGATGAATCATCTTCGTCAAATCTATTTAACAAATAAACAAAAAACAAAATATCTACAAACATGTCAAACAAATATAATCCCAATAAATAGGTTGTCGGAATAAACATAGGAAATTTGTATCAAAACATAAATAGACTACTTATAACCTGTATCTTGTCGGCCCACTCTGACCCATCAACAATAGCCACGAGAGGTGTCGCCGAGCAGGGCATAGATGACAGGTCCCTCGGCAGGCGTCATCGGCTTCTTGTCTATTCGCCCTGCTCTGGCTGCATCTGTTGAAAGGCACATAAAATCAACAATTTTTACATAAATCTGATATTACCATCGTCAAATCTATTTAACAAATAAACAAAAAACAAAATATCTACAAACATGTCAACAATAACAATCCCAATAAATAGGTTGTCGGAATAAACATAGGAAATTTGTATCAAAACATAAATAGACTACTTATAACCTGTATCTTGTCGGCCCACTCCGACCCATGAACTCAATCTTACTTTACTCTCAATATATGCTGGATAACGGAAAAGCATCTTCATGGGATTGAAGGGTGATGAGTTACATGAAAGTTTATGTTGTGTGTTATGTAAATATATACATGTTTCATTGGGTTTTTGTGCATGTAAATACTGTAAAATTAATGTTGTTTGTTATGTAAATATACATGATGTTTGATTAGGTTTGTGTTAGCATTGGATATTAATTATTAATATATTATTGCATGTAAAATTGTAAATACTGTTAGATTAATGTTGTTGTGTTTTGTAAATATAATGTTCTCTAGTAATTAGTTTTTATGCTCTCCGAAATAAAATTTCAGCGGAGCATATAGTTGCCAGTTTGTCCTTCCTTCTGTCACACTTTTGTTACATTTTCTCATAGCACCTTTAAAACTTAACCAATCTCTTTCTTATATTTCCAATATTTCTATGAAAGTTAATAACAAATAATTGTTTTCATCATCAGTATATGTTAATCTGGCGAAACATGAATACATTTATTTATTTTTTATTATTAATACTTGTAAAACAAATCTTTATTATGTTCAACTTCTTTATTAAATTCATGTATGTATGAATATAACACTGTATTATGTGAATTTGGAATAAGACATCAAACTGCGAATGGACATCATTTTGGTGATTTTCTCAAACAAAACTATTCATTTCATGATCTACATATATTTTGTAATACATTATCTATAATTTAAGCTTAATAAGAAATTTTCCATGACTTTTTCATTAACAGTGATTGAATTTGTATCATTTAAAGTGTATTTTGAAACCGTGTGCATGCGCGGCATGGACACAGTATCATTTCATGAGTTTTTTTTTTTATTAATAAGAAATCCAGTTTTGAAGTATAATCAATTTTAATGATGCTATTATATATGCAAGTATATGTTTTAAGTATAATTTGTAAAACTAAAAAAATGCAACATATAAAACTGCATATTATGCACTTTTGATAAAACACAATTTATTCCCAAATTGATGTCTTATTCCCAATTCACATAATACAGTGTTATATGATCTTTACGCGATCAATATGATATTTAAATATTCTTATTTGTTCTCACATTGACTTAATGCTTTGTATAACTATTTTGTGAATGACAAAAAACTGTAAAGTTTACGTCAATAAAACAATCTGTGTGTCTGTCTTATTTGGCATGTAGGTACCTTGCATGGACCTCTACCTTATGATGAGGTTTGAGGTCAATGGGGTCAATGTCACTGAGGCTAATAATAGATTCTAATGTCTCACTTTTTTTACAGTTTGTCATAGCACCTTCAATAACTAACCGATCTCCTTCATATTTGGCACGTATGTACCTTGCATGGACCTCTACCTTTTGATTAGGTTTGAAGTTACTGGGGTCAAGGTCACTGAGGCTAATAATAGATTTTTCTGTCACTCTTTTGTTACAGTTTCTTAACAGATCTCTTTCATATTTGGCATGAAGGTACATTGCATGGACCTCTACCTTATGATGAGGTTTGAGGTTATTGGGGTTAAGGTCATTGAGGCTAATAATAGATTCTTCTGTCACACTTTTGTAACAGTTTCTCATAGCACCTTCAATTCTTTACTGATCTCTTTCATATTTGGCATGTAGGTACCTTGCATGGACCTCTACCTTTTGATGAGGTCACTGGGGTCAAGGTTACCAAGGCTTATAATAGTTTTTTTAGGTGGTTTTTAACACATAGATTGACAAAGCCCGTCATCGGGGAGCATCCATCAGTTTCACTGATATTCTTGTTTTTAAGGCTTTTGTCAGTTGATTTTCTTAATTTTAAGTAAAATAGCATTTGCAAGCAATATCAGAAATGGAATAATTCTTTGACCGTGAAATAAAATTGTATAACTGAGCAATTGTAAAATTGCTAATAACATTTACAGGGTGCAGCATCAACGGGGTTCAAAATAATGTTGTGGTTATGGTTCCCCAACGGGGCCTATTATTTTGCTGCGACCCTACATCATTATATTCAAAATTAAAAGCCAAAATAAAAAAAATCGCGATAAAATTAAAACTGTACTGGAGGAACGTTTTTTAGCCACGTCAACGTTTTTAACGGAGTGAGATTTTTATGTACGCACCGTTAGCATCATCGGCGAGGCACTTTATGTATTAAATGCATAGAGCGTCTGTGTTGCAATGGAGAAATCATCTTTTTTGTCAATGTTATTTAATGTTTTACGTAAATAGTAGTGCTGTGCCTCCGAACACAAGTGACACTCGGATTTTTTGTAGTGCTGTGCCTCCGAACACACGTGACACTCGGATTTTTTTTAGTGCTGTGCCTCCGAACACACGTGACACTCGGATTTTTTTAAAGTGCTGTGCCTCCGAACACATGTGACACTCGGATTTTTTTTAAAGTGCTGTGCGTCCGAACACATGTGACACTCGGAATTTTTTTTAAGTGCTGTGCCTCCGAACACAAGTGACACTCGGATTTTTAAACTACAAATGGGAGAAGAAGCCCGATAAGGTGATATAAGCCGAGTCTAGGAACATTAAATCGGATGGCGCCCGTTGATACCCCTGCCACTGAGCAGCTAATACGAGTTATAACTATAATTAAATGCATCGATTTGATTACGATGCCAATCCTACTAAATTCGATTTAATTCTTTAATATATAGCCATAGATAGTAGAGTGCCCTGTACTCTGACTATTTGATACAGAAAGGTCAATGTTTTATCTTTACCTGAAATAACGACACGCGATTTGGTTAATTATTACTTTGGTCATCCAATCAACAAGCGGGTAACAGTCTACTTTCGGACAAAGAGTAAAAATGGCTGAAAAAGTTGTGGCCGAAAAATTGAAATAATCAGATGCGCCTATGAAGCTTAAATAAAAAGTGTGGCAGTATTTTGGGTTTCGGGATGGTAGCCCTCCCTATAAAATTACATATAAACTTTGCTTCACGGACCTGATTTACTCTATTTTTAGCTTACCTGTCACAAAGTTACATGGTGAGCTCACAGTACAGGCAATATGTACTTTGACAAAAACGCGTGTCCGCGGTGTTCAATTGTCCCAATGGGTGACATTTTGGGGGGGGGGGGCGGACACACTACTGACCGCGGTGTTCGGTGAACACCTGAAATTGCCGCGATTGCACGCTATCGTAAACCGGAACACCCGTGATCACCGCGATGCTGCGCAGCCACCGTAAACACCTGTCTGTGAGAGTCATTCACACGTTTTAAATGTACATGTACAAAATAAAATCATATACTTTATGTACATGTTGATATTATGTGCACATTTTTATGTGTACTTAAACTCGGGCAGTACGTTAAGTCGGAAACTAAAACTAAGCGTTTAGATGATCAATACTATTAACTTTTATGGTGTTAATCAATGTAATTGCCCTTTTTGTTTTCACAAAATAGGGTTTCATTTTTCCCGATTTCCAGAAAATGACTTGTACATGTTGCATGAAATCTAAATATAGCGTGTTACAGCGTGTTTGATTTTTATTTTATTCAGATGAAATGTCAATTCCAAATAATTCGCAAGCTACCCCGGTACTTAGGAAGAAATTCACTACGAAACTTTAAATCAAAATTAAAAGATCCCAATGTTGTCTGCGCTACAAAGATTTTGTGTCAAAAATAAATACACCCATGCCAATTTTTGCGCGCTTTTTATGGTTCAGAACAAAGAAAATGAAAATATCATGGGCATATATACATGTATTTATTTGTGGCTACAATTTGTAACAGAACATGAACTCTACACAACGCGCACACTAGGCGTCAGGTGATTTACGAATGTTGGAATACACCTGTTCTGATTGGGCGCTTATTACATCAAATCTTTAAATAGAAACATGCAGAAATTCATTTGATAGTTTAGAGATATGGCGAATGTTGTGATTTTTGCGTTTCTATCACACTTTTATCTGTTTAAGCGAACACCGTAAAATGAACAACGCAACGAGTGGCGTTTGTCAAAGTACACGTTGCCTGTACTGTATGTGATTGTGTGTTTTCTGGCGTCCGTGCGTGCGTCTCTCAACAGTTTGTGTGAACAGTAGAGGTCACAGTTTCAATCCAGTCTTTATAAAATTTGGTCAAAATGTTTATCTTGATGAAATCTGGATTGGGATTGTTTTAGGGTTGTCTGGTAAAAAACTAGGTCACTAGGTCAAAAACTAGGTAACTAGGTCAAATAATAGAACAACCTTGTGTAAACAATAGAGGTCACAGACAGACAAACAAACAGACAGACAGACAGACTTTTTTATTCAAGACTTGCACATTGTACATCGTCTAAACACATATATTTACAACTAATATGTCAACATGTTTTCATCAAATATGTATGAAATTAAGTCAGAATGTTATCTTGATGAAATCTGGGTTGGATTGTATTTGGGTCATTTGGGGTCAAAAACTAGGTCACTAGGTCAAATAATAGAAAAACGTTGTGTAGGCAATAGAGGTCACAGTTTTCATATATAATTCGATGAGAATGTTTATTTTGATGAAATCTGGGTTGGGATTGTATTTGGGTCATCTGGGGTCAAAAACTAGGTCACTAGGTCAAATGATAGAAAAACCTTGTGTAGACAATACAGGTCACAGTTTTCATCCAATCTTTATGAAATTTAACCGGAATGTTTATCTTGATGATATCTGGATTGGTGGTTTATTTAGTTCAAATAGGGTTAAAAACTAGGTCAAATCAACAACGACGGGTAAGACACCCCCGAACTCAGAGTTTCGGTTCGAGGGTGGGGAGGTGCCGATGTGTCACTCCTTAATGTGGCTTCCTGTGAACGCTTTGTTCTCAGGGAACGGTCCAAAGCCCGTGTAAACACAGATGGGGGAGAACACAATTTATGTGAGTAGGAATATAAACATACTAATGAAACATTTCCAATCGATGTTTACATTTAGCATTTGTTATGCGTTATTTTGCCATTTACAGGCAACTTTTCACCCAAGAAAAACTACATCGCAGTCAGCGCACCAGGTAAAAGGCCTGGTAAATGGCCCAAATATCAGCCTCAGCGTAGTTTCTTTTCCTGTTCTTCTTAACTTTAATTTTATTTGATATTGAAATATATGTATTATATATAATATGTTTTTTACACATTTTATATAAATTCATAGATATTTAACAAAATCGTATAATCTCGCTTTAAAATTCTTGTTGTTAGTTTAAAAGTTATTTAGCAGTTTTAAAGTTGTTCTGTTGACTCAAGTTGATGGTGTTTCTCCAACTGATGAGTCCCGGAAACACGGTACGAGTCGACAAAACATTAACAGTAAGTAAAGTTTGTAACTTCTGGTCATAAGCATTATTTCAATATGACCTACTGTAAGAGAAAGACGTATGGGAACCTTTTTATGCCCTCAAAGGGTGGCATATAGTTTTTGAACTGTCTGTCTCTCTGTCAGTCTATCTGTCCGTCCGAAAACTTTAACATTGGTCAATATTTTTGCAAATTTGAAGATAGCAACTTGATATATGGCATGCATGTCTATCTCATGGACCTGCAAATTTTGACAGGTGAAATGTCAAGGTCATTCTTCAAGGTCAAAGGTCAAATATATGGCTTTAAAGTGGTGCAGAAGGGGGCATTGTGTTTCTGACTAACACATCTTTTCTTATACCCTACTTAAAAGCAATTATTAATTAATGTAATTTTTGTGCTTCATCCAGAAGTTCACAAGTTTACTTTCTGTAATATTGGGCAGTCTGCAAAATTAACCCAAAGCCTGATTGCCAATGCGATGAAATCTCGGCACTAGCGATAGAAAAATTGAATATATATTGCCTGAATTGCAATGAAAAAAATTCAGAGCAAATAAACCAATTACATGTTATAGTCAATTACGCATTCCAGGTGTAAATTCTTACAGTGACAACGCTTAATTACTTCCCTTAGTTTTCTATCATTAGTCATATCCATTAGATATTATAGAGAGTGTAAAGTCTGGCTCGCCTATTTAAAAGTAATACTTTTGGTAAACTGAACTTGCATTCTACGCCGATAAATAAAATAATAGTGCGAGGGGTTTTATACATTAAGTAAAACGTTTAAATGTCTTTATTACAATAGCTTTGAAATAACGAAATAACCGTAACAGTGTTTATCATTCATATCATAAATAATGAAAATAATATTTCAAAATATTATATTGTAAAAATCTCTCAGTGTCAGATGTGATGGAATAAAAGTTTGAAACCTGGGATACTGATTAGTATGCAATCTTACCCCCCCCCCCCCCCAATTGCAATTGATATATAACGACTGTTGATATTACTTTCATAATAATGTCACTGTAAATTATTTTTTCTGGACATGAAACTCTTCTGGCTATGACATTTTCAAAGATTCATAGCCACATTGGCTATGAAGACAAAAAACTTAGTTTTGCAGACTGATATTGGGACGAAACACACCAGACGTTCGGGTCCATAATTTTCAAAATCCTCAAATATGAAATAGTAAATACGCAAATTTACTTAAGGTTTTCCAAAATTTAGCAATTATAAATGTTTAATCATGAATTTGGTAAGTGTCTGGGGTGTCTTGGAGAGTACTTTTTTGTCAATAAGATAATAGAGCCAATGTTAGCACTATTGGTTTTATTTTCCCTAAGTATACACTGATGAAATTGAACACTTATCATAACTTATGGTTATAATAATAATATATTGTGTAGGTTGTTTAAAAAAAAGATATATACAGTCTAATAACCATATTAAGTCATAAGACATGTATTTCTTAAAAAAGAATGACATTATGTGTGTTCGCTGTAAAAATATTTTACAGAAAAAATCGACTTAAGCTCAATGTCACCCGAGTTGTTAAAGTGCATTTTGACGGTATTGCCCTTGACTTTTGCCCAATTTGTAACAATGCCCTATTTTGAGAGCCCATTCTGAATTAAGTTCATGTCAAAGGGAAAAGTTATGCCTAAATAAATGAATATTACGAAACTAAACATTGTTACACTGTCGCTAATTTTTTATATAATTTTTATGACACTTGATTGTTTATGGCTTTAAAAAGCTAGTGGTCCGGCCGAAATAACAACATCTGTAATTAAGTGGCCTAGGCTTAAATATAAACAATCTCTGCAATAAGTACTGTATAGTTGCAATCATCATTTGCACAGAAAAAAATCTCAAATTATTTGAACTCCACACTCATTCCATCACGCGAAACCCTTAAGGTGTCGCAATACTGGTATGGAATGAGTGATGTATTGGACGTCATCATTGATGACGTTCAATCGAACGAATGATAAAGGGGGCTAACTTTCGTTAAGCTGGCGAGAATCGTCGCGATTTGGGTTTCTTGAAAACTGGCCTAGCACGTTTGCTGAAATTTGACATGTATATGGACAAGAATGCGATCTACCTGTTGGCGTAGGCGTTATACCTGGGAAAAATATAGTTTTTGATTAAATCACGAAAAAGTTTCGCAAGTTTTACATAACCGGAATTACAAAATGCGGTATGTGGATATACCGAAATCCTACCGAAATCCCCGAAATCAAACTTTGATAAAACAATGTTTCATTAGTGATTTCAGTGTATTTCGCAACGATCTATATTAAAATACGCAGTTTTTCAATACACAATCAATATTAATGGGGATTTCGTGGGATCTCGTGGATTTCTGGGGATTTTGGTAATTACGGGAAATTCGGTATTTCTTCACACCCGTCAAAATGGTCGACTTCGTCAGAATGAACGCTTAGAAAGTATTTACAAAAAACATCATCTCAAACGATGTAAAGTGAACGCTACTTATCTGTTTTGTAGATAAGTATACGATCCATTGGAAAACACTAACATTTGACATAAAAAAACGCCAGTGGATATGGAAATCTTCATCGTTTGAAATAGCAGACGGCGTCGACCAAAGGCGAAAAGATCGCGAGAAAGTATTCACAAAATAACATAATTAAAAATGATGTCAAGTGAACGCTAATTCGCTGTTTTGTAGATAAGTATACGATCTATTGAAAAACCATAACATTTGACATAAAACACCCGTGGATATGCAAATCTTCTGCGTACCAAATAGCAGACATCATGCGGCGTCTAATCTGAGTCTACGCTGTTTGCCAAGGCCGATAGTATAATGAATGGAAATGCACAAACTCAGCAACTGGCAAGCATATATGCATTAGTAGATTGTTTCGTGATTATTTAGAAACGACTACATAATTCTTTTGGTTCAGCCAGTGCAACTTAACAGAAATAAGTATAATAGTTTCTACACCTGACAACAATGTGCCAACTTTATACAAGGTAAGTTGTTTACATTATTTAAAATATTTCAAGCTTACAGTATACAACAATAAACAGCTGGTACAATGTAATGTCATCGTTTTAATTTTAATAAGCCCGTGGTTAATTACCCTTTTTAATCTTATGGTTCAATGCATCTCTAACACCTTCAATTGACATTCTCGGCTCGGGTACTACTTACCGGTACATGTACCCCGGGTACTCTTAACTTTACTTACATGTAGCCCGGGTACGGTAAAGAAACTTAAACATACCCGCAAATATTAGATTGTATCCGAGTTGTATATCTGCCAAAAATCCGATGTCGTTAAACATGCTAGCGATTAAAGTAAAACAATATTGTTTACCTTAAAGAAACTTCTCTTTAAAAAAAATCTGCATCAACATGCTTTTTAGTATGAGTGTTGAGAGGACGCCGTAGGAATAATCAAGTAATCAAGAATACGTCTCTGTTTCTGCTTTTATTTCCTTTATGTATAATGACGATAAGGATTGACGACTAACATTGACGGCAATGATAACAAGCATTGAAAACTAACACTAACGACAAGGATTGGCGACTAGATGTAACATTGACGATTCTCTACAATAAATGAAATTAACAATAAAGAATGAATAATACGATTATAGTACAACAGATCTGCTATTCGAAGTATAATATGATAGCATACACTCATTAGAATAAAAGGTTTCATAAATAACAATTTGAAACATTTTCAATAAATATCGAAATATCTTATACAATATTTATTACACAGAATGAATTATTTGTTAAAACATAATATAAATACCAAATATGGTGTTCCCCATTTAACGGACCTCGCAAACCAAAAAATGTTTCTTTAACAAAATCTATGATGGTAAAAAGTGAACGTGCGACATCGCGGAAAATATACTTGACAACGTCATACAATGATGCGACTTTAAACAATTTAAGATTTTAAATTGAATCACATTAATGATTGTAAAAATGAGTTTTGATAATACATTGTATAAATGCCATTTAACAGAAAATTGACATAAATGTAAACATAATTAATTTTTACAAAATAGCCGACAACAACCGATTTAGTGTTTAAATTCCCGGGTATGTTTTAGTATATTTACCGTTCCCAGGGTACGAGCCTTACTAACTGTATTATTATTATATCTCACCGACTACCTTTACCTTGTTGTGTTTCAACCTGAAATTTATGTAAAATCCGGCTTTCTTTACTTTTATTTTTCATTCATTTGATTACGCAATTGTTGACATATCTCGTGGAAAATTATTTGAATCTTTGGATTTTAGTGACGACAAGCTGGAAGTGTCAATTTATTTTTTACAATGAATCTAAGATGTATTTAATTTTTGTGTGTTTGTCATGCATAGTTCAGTGTTTTCCAGAAAAATTTGAGTAGCCAGTTATATGGCCGGCAACTATGCAGTAAAACCAAAGCATTTGTGACATTTACTTGATATATTTGGGAAAAGTAGCCGGCATCAAGAGTTAATGTAACCGGCAAGATCGCTAGCAGCCGGTATTTAAAGAGAACACTGATAATAGTAAACTAAATCTCTACGACGGGATTACAGCTTTGTAAAATTGTTTTTTGGGTGATAATGGTTAGTAATTCATACTAATGTTATTAAAAAATATCGGCTTTAAGTTTAATTTTGAGAATGCGATGGAAGAACAGAAAATGAAGAGCATACAGGGATGGAAATAATTGGTTTACCGTGAACCCGGGGCAAGTAGATTTTGGCCTGGGCAACTCAATTTCAAAAGTTGGTAAACTTCTTTTTTTTAAAGCTTAAAACAATTCACTGCAATAAAAATTGAAAAACAATTGATCACCATGGATCAATACTAGTTAAATAACATTCATTATTTAGGAATAGGACATGATTCAATTCAGGCTCATAATAAAACATCATGCATTGAACATGTGTTGTCAGCAAATGTTTTTAATTATCTATTATTTTATTAAAAGAATGTATAATATTCACATGTTCATATTTCTGGGCTCGTTATTCTTTATCTGGGCAACCAAAATACTAAAGATGGTTGCCCACAATAGTAAACAGTTAGTTTCAATCCCTGGCATATCATTGTATCTCTATTGTTATAAGCATTGCATTAAAGTTGTGATTGAGGTTAGCCTGTTGTTTATGGTATATTTACATTTTAGCTTGACTGTTATATATGAAATATATATAGTCGAGCTATCCTACTCAACCCGGCGTCGGCTTGCGCATTGGAATGTTTGCGTACCACCTCAAATATATTTCCTATGTCCATTGACATATTGCTTTTATATTTTGCATACTTCATTACCGACATAAACCCAATCTATAAACAAGAGCAGACAACTCATTTACTGTATCAAGCATTTTAACAGAATTAGGCCCTTTTTCACTTAGAATAATATGCATATTATTGATAAATCTATGTTAAAGTTTGCATATGACCTCAAATATTTTTTATGTCCCTTGACATATTGCGTTCATACACCATGTATTTTGCTTATTAACCAACATGACCCCAATGTATAAACAAGAGCAGATAACTGTATCAAGCATTTTGTAACAATTATGGCCTTTTTAACCAGGTTTTCCGAAGGAAAAAACTGGTTATTAGATTGGCGAATGCGGGCGGGCTGGCTGGCGGGCTGGCGGAATAAGCATGTCCGGGCCATAACTATGTCGTTCATTGTCAGATTTTAAAATCATTTGGCACATTTGTTCACCATCATTGGACGGTGTGTCGCGCGAAATAATTACGTCGATATCTCCAAGGTCAAGGTCACACTTTGAGTTCAAAGGTCAAAAATGGCCATAAATGAGCTTGTCCGAGCCATAACTATGTCGTTCATCGTCAGATTTTAAAATCATTTGGCACATTTGTTCACCATCATTGGAGGGTGTGTCGCGCGAAATAATTACGTCGATATCTCCAAGGTCAAGGTCACACTTTGAGTTCAAAGTTCAAAAATGGCCATAAATGAGCTTGTCCTGGCCATAACTATGTCATTCATTGTGAGATTTTAAAATCATTTGGCACATTTGTTCACCATCATGGGACGGTGTGTCCCACGAAAGAATCACGTCAATATCTCCAATGTCAAGGCCGCCACGACTAAAAATAGATTTAAAAAGAAAAAAAACTTTCAAAGGGGGTTAATTTTTTTTGGTCATTTCAAAAGTTCAGTTTGAGTTTTCTCCCTTTATCAGATTTTTTTTTCACAATGAAAACCTGGTTTTGTGACAATTTTGTCCCTTGTTTTCACTTACAATAAGCATATAATTGATAAATCTATTATTAAGTTTGCGTACCACCTTTAAATTGCCATAACTTGTTTATTATGCTCCCCCCCAAATTTTTTAGGGGGAGCATATAGTCGCCGCTTCGTCTGTCCGTCGGTGCACAAATTTGTTTCGTACCCAATTTTTTTTGTACCCAAATTTATATATGTACCCTTTTTTTTCGTACCCAAATAGTTTTTTGTACCCTAATTTTTTCGTTCCCTATAGGTTTTCATAACCAAATTTTTTTTCGTACCCAATTTTTTTTTTACACAAATTTGTTCGAACCCAAATTTCTTTGAACCCATTTGTTCGTACTCAAATTTTTTTCGTACCCAAATTCGTTTTGTTCCCAATTTTTTTTGTACCCAAATTTTTATTTGAACCTTTTTTTCGTACCCAAATAGTTTTTCGTACCCTAATTTTTTTTCATAACCAATTTTTTTTTCGTACCCACATTTTTTTGTACCCAATTTTTTCGTACACAAATTTGTTCGTACCCAAATTTCTTCGTACCCATTTGTTCGTACTCATTTTTTTTCGTACACAAATTTTTTCGTATGGAATGAGTGATGTATTGGACGTCATCATTGATGACGTTCAATCGAACGAATGATAAAGGGGGCTAAGTTTCGTTAAGTTGGTGCAAATCACTGCGATTTGAGCGCCTTGAAAACTGGCCGAACACGTTTGCTGAAATTTGACATGTATATGTACCAGAATGCGATCTACCTGTTGGCGTAGGCGTTATACCTGGGAAAAATCAAGTTTTCGAGTATTTTGCGTTTAAATATTTTTATGGGAAAGGGCACGCGCGCGTGACGTCATGAAAAGCGCTTAGGCTAGCTTCCATCTTGCTACGAAACAAAGAAACTGACGTTACGCGTTATTAATTCAGTTAGGCGTTTAATCGATAAACAAAGGCGTAATAATTGTGTTTGAATATCAATCGGTAGTACACATGCATGTCTTTTGTGCACATTGTGGTTTTTTAATGAACATGACATAAATCTATGTGTTATTCAACGTATTGAGTGCGACGAGTTAAAGAAAGGTTTACACGGCTAGGCTTTCTGAGATAAATGTAAGTACACACTGGTATTAGAATGGTATTCTATTTATCCGATAATATCTTGAATATAAATGATATTCAGACAATTACATTATTAGGGTTTAATAATTTATTATTTAATCAATAAATAAACGCAAGCAGCAAATCAATTAATTTCGTTTGTAGTGGAAACCGAAAGTAAACAAACCAACCGTCAAAATGGCTGACGACATAGCAACGTAGGAATTAACGCTCAGAAATTATTTACAAAATAAGATCATCAGAAATGATGTAAAGTGAACGCTAATTCGCTGTTTTGTAGATAAGTATACGATCTATTGGAAAACACTAACATTTGACATAAAAAAACGCCAGTGGATATGGAAATCTTCATCGTTCGAAATAGCAGACGGCGTCGACCAATGGCTGCCAATACAGGTTCGAAAAAAACGCGAGAAAGTACTAACAAAATAACATAATTAAAAATGATGTAAAGTGAACGCTAATTCGCTGTTTTGTAGATAAGTATACGATCTATTGAAAAACCGTAACATTTGACATAAAAACACCCGTGGATATGGAAATAGCAGACATCACACGGCGTCTCATCTGATTCTACGCTGTTTGCCAAGGCCGATAATATAATGAATGGAAATGCACAAACTCAGTTACTGGCAAGCATATATGCATTAGTAGGTTGTTTCGTGATTATTTAGAAACGACTACATAATTCTTTTGGTTCAGCCAGTGCAACTAAACAGAAATAAGTATAAAAAGTTTCTACACCTGACAACAATGTGCCAACTTAATACAAGGTAAGTTGTTTACATTATTTAAAATATTGCAAGCTTACAGTATACAACAATAAACAGCCGGTACAATGTAATGTCATCATTTTAATTTTAATAAGCCCGTGGTTAATTACCCTTTTAAATCTTATGGATCAATGCATCTCTAACACCTTCAATTGACTTGTTCGTGAAAAATATACACCCTCAGTGCATGTTATCCCATACACCATCACTCACTTACTAAGGCTCGATTGGTCATTCTCGGCTCGGGTACTACTTACCGGTACATGTACCCCGGGTACTCTTAATTTTACTTACATGTACCCTGGGTACGGTAAATAAACTTAAACAAACCCGCAAATATTAGATTGTATCCGAGTTGTATATCCTGATTTATACGCGTTTTTAAGAAGCACGTTTAAATTT
This sequence comes from Dreissena polymorpha, assembly GCF_020536995.1. Lineage (NCBI taxonomy): Eukaryota > Metazoa > Mollusca > Bivalvia > Myida > Dreissenidae > Dreissena > Dreissena polymorpha. Next base: position 70,852,696 of record NC_068359.1, read on the forward strand.
GCTATTTAAATGCCTAAAATGACGTTTTAAAGCATGCGGCCGCCATTTTTCTAAACTGTCGTGTAAGCATCCGGGTATGTTGCTATTTAAAGTAATGATGCAATTGACGCCCAACCAAGATGAGGTTATTCAAACTGAACATGTGTAGATCACGTTCCGGGATGTTCGCGCATCGGGCACTTCGTAATGTTTTAAAATAATGACCAATCTAGAAGCGTATTTAATTTGATTCATGAAAAATGGACAAGTAATTTTTTCAAAAAAAATTAAAGAGTCTGTAAGGGATATTGTACGCATTGGGTTAAAACAAATTGATACTTATTACAGGTAGGTTTCCATGTGTTTTAATCAATTATTTTTGCGCATTAGAATAAGTTTTTTTAATGTATTATTAATAATTGTAGTACTTTCGTTTATTCTGTAATCTCGTTCTGCTACGTGACCTATTTTGCTACTTATAATCTGTTTACGAATATACAATACTTTTCACGGTTGACACATGCTTATCAAAACATCGGGAGTAAATTAAAGAAGCAGACATTGTCACTTGTAGATTGGGCAATTAACACACCCAGTGGCCTTTTGTTCTGAAGTCACATGCCGACAATTCAGAAATTCACCGGCGATTGTCCTAGTAATAATACGATAATAATCTGTTATTTTAATAGGCTGATGTATTTTTGAAGTTTTTCGGATATTTTTTAAACATGATAATAATTCGCTTTAAAATAAAACAAAACACCGGTCAAACTGATTAATGGAATCATTGAATGAGAACATGTGTAATAATAAAGTTACAATAAACAGCATAATTATCTGGTGCATTTTGTATAAAATGCATTTCAAAAGGAAACATTATACCCTTTATTACTGTAATCACATGCATCTGTTTTTACTAATGGAAGTAGATTTTCTGATTGTTAATAACTATTTTGGTGTTCCTGGCCAAAAAAGTCATAAAATTTAAATTGACCTCCTCGGGCTATTGAACATGTCTTCGGGCTATTCAAAATTCCATCGTATTAGCCCGAAGGGCTATTTGGCTAAAATATTTAGCGTGAAGACTGTCGACCAGTAATGACCAGTATTGACCGGTTTTAACCAGGTATTGACCGCCGGCCCGGTCAATACTCAATTGACCGGTCAATATGCCAACCCTGCATTGAAGCCTAATATGCATTTATCTATTATTATTTGGGCACAAATAATTTTACTGTGTGAAGACCCTACATAAAAATGCTGATTTTTTTCTTACTTGGTACCTGGCGACACACATTTTCAAGTCTATTTCATTAAATATGGCATAGATATTTATAAAATTGGCATCGTATGAACCAGTTGTCATAGTATAAGCAACATTGAAGCCTAATATGCATTCATCTATTATTAATTGGGCACAAATAATTTTACTGTGTGAAGACCCTACATAAAAATGATGATTTTTTTCTTACTTGGTACCTGGCGACACACATTTTCAAGTCTTTTTCATTAAATTTGGCATAGATATTTTAAAAAATGGCATCGTATGAACCAGTAGTCATAGTATAAGCAACATTGAAGCCTAATATGCATTCATCTACATGTATTATTATTTGGGCACAAACAATTTTACCGTGTGAAGATCCTACATAAAAATGCTGATTTTTTTCTTATTTGGTACCTGGCGACACACATTTTCAAGTCTATTTCATTAAATTTGGCATAGATATTTATAAAACTGGCATCGTATGAACCAGTAGTCATAGTATAAGCAGCATTGAAGCCTAATATGCATTCATCTATTATTATTTGGGCACAAATAATTTTACCGTGTGAAGACCCTACATAAAAATGCTGATTTTTTCTTACTTGGTACCTGGCGACACACATTTTCAAGTCTATTTCATTAAATTTGGCATAGATATTTTTAAAAATGGCATTGTATGAACCAGTAGTCATAGTATAAGCAACATTGAAGCCTAATATGCATTCATCTGTTATTATTTTTGGCACAAATAATTTCACCATGTGAAGACCCTACATAAAAATGCTGATTTTTTTCTTACTTGGTACCTGGCGACACACATTTTAATTCTATTTCATTAAATTTGGCATAGATATTTTTAAAAATGGCATTGTATGAACATATCGTCATAGTATAAGCAACATTGAAGCCTAATATGCATTCATCTATTATTATTTGGGAACAAATAATTTTACCGTGTGAAGACCCTACATAAAAATGCGGATTTTTTTTCTTTCTTGGTAACTGGCGAATCACATTTTCAAGTCTATTTCATTAAATTTGGCATAGATATTTATAAAAATGGTATCGTATGAACCATTAGTCATAGTATAAGCAACATTGAAGCCTAATATGCATTCATCTATTCTTATTTGGGCACAAATAATTTTACTGTGTGAAGACCCTACATAAAAATGCTGATTTTTTTCTTACTTGGTACCTGGCTACACACATTTTCAAGTCTATTTCATTAAATTTGGCATAGATATTAATAAAATTGGCATCGTATGAACCAGTAGTCATAGTATAAGCAACATTGAAGCCTAATATGCATTCATCTATTATTACTTGGGCACAAATAATTTTACTGTGTGAAGACCCTATATAAAAATGCTGATTTTTTTCTTATTTGGTACCTGGCGACACACATTTTCAAGTCTATTTCATTAAATTTGGCATAGATATTTATAAAAATGGCATTGTATGAACCAGTAGTCATTGTATAAGCAACATTGAAGCCTAATATGCATTCATCTATTATTATTTGTGCACAAATAATTTAACCGTGTAAAGACCCTAGATAAAAATGCTGATTTTTTTCTTACTTGGTACCTGGCGACACACATTTTCATGTCTATTTCATTAAATTTGGCATAGATATTTATAAAAATGGCATCGTATGAACCAGTAGTCATAGTATAAGCAACATTGAAGCCTTATATGCATTCATCTATTATTATTTTGGGCACAAATAATTTTACCGTGTGATGACGCTACATAAAAATGCTGATTTTTTTCGTACTTGGTATCTTGCGACACACATTTTCAAGTCTTTTTCATTAAATTTGGCATATACATGTATAATAATAAAAATGACATTGTATGAACATGTCGTCATAGTATAAGCAGAGAAGCATAATACGCATTCATCTATTATAATTTGGGCTCATACAATTTTACCGTGTTAGCACCATATATCAAGTTGCAGATTTTTTAAATATTCGCCACATACCCAAAGGCATTTTCATTAATATCTCAGAAAAATAGACCTATATATTAATACACATGGCATCTAAAGAACATTTTTATCATAGTTAAACATGGTTTCCAGCCAACCTGGAAATCAGGGAAAACCTGGAAAAAGACTTTCACTTTCACTAACGCCCAGTACAAATATATGGACAGAATGATTTTTTCACTTACCGGTATGTGGGTGTATGTTGGCTCCACTTCACAAGATACAGTCATTGTAGTTTAATTGAAAAACGCATCTTACAATGTGAGATGAGTTCTGGGTTCAAGCCCCAGCAGTGCCCTATCATGTGTGATATACAGAGCCATTATGATTAAATATACACAGTTATCTTTTTAAACAATACAATTAAATATAAGGAATAATGTTAAAGGGGCATTGCTGCTTAGCCATTTTTGGGATTGTATTGTGATTTTTTGCCAAATTTGACACTGAATAACATGGTTTATATACATCCCAAGCATAAATGCTTCTAAATTTGTAAAAAAAAACAAGTGAAGTGTGCAGAATATTAAAAATTTGCAACTTTCTGATGTCTAAAGGTCATTAAATGGCACTCAAAGTTTACATTTTTTGTACAAAATGACCCATTTTGTGCTGTCCATTATTGGTTAATGTTTTACGCTGCCAGGTCCAAAAACGCTCATTCTGTAGCTTGTTTGGACTATAATCTATAATGTGGCCAAGTTTCAGCAGATTCGACCCAGTGGTTCTGATTTTATATGCCGTGCCTAGCTTTTATTAGTCCACTACCGGTTTCACCGGAGGGGATTTATGGTTTGTGCTCTGTGTGTCCGTCAGTCAGTCAGTCAGTCAGTCTGTCACACTTTTCTGAATCCTGCGATAACTTTAAAAGTTCTTAATATTTTTTCATGAAACTTGAAACATGGATAGATGGCAGTAAGGACATTATGCACGTGATTTCATTTTGTTCCTACGTCAAAAATTCTGGTTTCAATGGCAATAAATAATAAAATAAAATAAATTCTGACAATGGTTGAGCCGTTAGGGGACAAATTTGCTTGACAATAGTCTTGTTGAGTATTACTCACTGACTTATGCATATGCGCTCGGCTGTTTTCGGAGAATACCTGAGGTATTGTCATAGGCAGCTCATCGTGTCGTATCGTGTCTTTTCGCCGTCCAGCGTCCGCCATGCTAAAACCTTAACATTGACCCATTGTACCCACAATTTTCGTACCCACATTTTTTTTCGTAACCAAAATGTTCGTACCCACATTTGTTTAGTACCCAAAATTTGTGTTCCCACATTTTCTTACCCAAAATTTTCGAACCCACATTTTTTTAGTTCCCACTCATTCCATCCCGCGAAACCCTTAAGGTGTCGCAACTCTAGTATATTTACTAAAACATATGGAATGAGTGATGTATTGGACGTCATCATTGATGACGTTCATTCGAACGAATGATAAAGGGGGCTAAGTTTCGTTAAGTTGGTGCAAATCACTGCGATTTGAGCGCCTTGAAAACTGGTCAGTTACTTTTGCTGAAATTTTGCATGTATATGGAGAAGAATGCGATCTACCTGTTGGCGTAGGCGTTATACCTGGGAAAAATCTAGTTTTTTGATTAAATCACGAAAAAGTTTCGCAAGTTTGACAAAACCGGATTTACAAAAAGCGGTATGTGGATATACCGAAGTCCTACCGAAATCCCCGAAATCAAACTTTGATAAAACAATGTTTCATTAGTGATTTCAGTGTATTTCGCAACGATCTATATTAGAATACGCAGTTTTTCAATACACAATCAATATTAATGGGGATTTCGTCGGATCTCGTGGTTTTCTGCGGATTTTGGTAATTACGGGAAATTCGGTATTTCTTCACACCCGTCAAAATGGTCGACTTCGTCAGAATGAACGCTTAGAAAGTATTTACAAAAAAAATCATCTCAAACGATGTAAAGTGAACGCTACTTATCTGTTTTGTAGATAAGTATACGATCCATTGGAAAACACTAACATTTGACATAAAAAACCGCCAGTGGATTTGGAAATCTTCAGCGGTCGAAATAGCAGACGGCGTCGACCGATTGCTGCCAATACAGGTTCGAAAAAAACGCGAGAAAGTATTAACAAAATAACATAATTAAAAATGATGTAAAGTGAACGCTAATTCGCTGTTTTGTAGATAAGTATACGATCTATTGAAAAACCGTAACATTTGACATAAAAACACCCGTGGATATGGAAATAGCAGACATCACACGGCGTCTCATCTGATTTTACGCTGTTTGCCAAGGCCGATAATATAATGAATGGAAATGCACAAACTCAGTAACTGGCAAGATTATATGCATTAGTAGGTTGTTTCGTGATTATTAAGAAACAACTGCATAATTCTTTTGGTTCAGCCAGTGCAACTTAACAGAAATAAGTATAATAGTTTCTACACCTGACAACAATGTGCCAACTTATACAAGGTAAGTTGTTTACATTATTTATATTGCAAGCTTACAGTATACAACAATAAACAGCTGGTACAATGTAATGTCATCGTTTTAATTTTAATAAGCCCGTGGTTAATTACCCTTTTTTATCTTATGGATCAATGCATCTCTAACACCTTCAATTGACTTGTTCATGAAAAATATACACCCTCAGTGCATGTTATCCCATACACCATCACTCACTTACTAAGGCTCGATTGGTCATTCTTGGCTCGGGTACTACTTACAAGTACATGTACCCCGGGTACTCTTAACTTTACTTACATGTACCCCTGGTACGGTAAATAAACTTAAACATACCCGCAAATATTAGATTGTATCCGAGTTGTATATCCGCCCAAAACCCGATATCGTTAAACATGCTACCAATTAACGTAAAACAAAATTGTTTACCTTAAACAAACTTCTCTTTTAAAAAATCTGCATCAACATGCTTTTTAGTATGAGTGTTGAGAGGACGCCGTAGGAATAATCAAGTAATCAAGAATACGTCTCTGTTTCTGCTTTTATTTCCTTCATGTATAATGACGATAAGGATTGACGACTAACATTGACAACAATGATAACAAGCATTGAAAACTAACACTAACGACAAGCATTGGCGACTAGATGTAACATTGACGATTCTCTACAATAAATGAAATTAACAATAAAGAATGAATAATAAGATTATAGTACAACAGATCTGCTATTCGAAGTATAATATGATAGCATACACTCATAAGAATAAAAGGTTTCATAAATAACAATTTGAAACATTTTCAATAAATATCGAAATATCTTATACAATATTTATTACACAGCATGAATTAATTGTTAAAACATAATATAAATACCAAATATGGTGTTCCCCATTTAACGGACCTCGCAAACCAAAAAATGTTTCTTTAAAAAAATCTATGACGGTAAAAAGTGAACGTGCGACGTCGCGGAAAATATACTTGACAACGTCATACAATGACAAGACTTTAAACAATTTAAGATTTTAAATTGAATCACATTGATGATTTTAAAAATGAGTTTTGAAAATACATTGTTTAAATGCCATTTAACAGAAAATTGACATAAATGTAAACATAATTAATTTTTACAAAATAGCCGACAACAACCGATTTAGTGTTTAAATTCCCGGGTACGTTTTAGTATATTTACCGTACCCAGGGTACGAGCCTTACTAACTGTATTATTATTATATCTCACCGACTACCTTTACCTTGTTGTGTTTCAACCTGAAATTTATGTAAAATCCGGCTTTCTTTACTTTTATTTTTCATTCATTTGATTACGCAATAGTTGACGTATCTCGTGGAAAAATATTTGAATCTTTGAATTTTAGTGACGACAAGCTGGAAGTGTGAATTTATTTTAAAAATGAATCTTAGATGTATTTAATTTTTGTGTGTTTGTCATGCATAGTTCAGTGTTTTCCAGAAAAATTTGAGTAGCCAGTTATATGGCCGGCAACTATGCAGTAAAACCAAAGCATTTATGACATTAACTTGATATATTTGGGAAAAGTAGCCGGCATCAAGAGTTAATGTAACCGGCAAAATCGCTAGCTGCCGGTATTTAAAGAGAACACTGATAATAGTAAACTAAATCTCTACGACGGGATTACAGCTTTGTAAAATTGTTTTTTGGGTGATAATGGTTAGTAATTCATACTAATGTTATTAAAAAATATTGTGCTTTAAATTTAATTTTGAGAATGGGATGGAAGAACAGAAAATGAAGAGCATACAGGAATGGAAATAAGTGATTTACTGTGAGCCCGGGGCAAGTATATTTTGGCCTGGGCAACTCAATTTCAAAAGTTGGTAAACTTCTTTTTTTTAAAGCTTAAAACAATTCACTGCAATAAAAATTGAAAAACAATTGATCACCATGGATCAATACTAGTTAAATAACATTCATTATTTAGGAATAGGACATGATTCAATTCAGGCTCATAATAAAACATCATGCATTGAACATGTGTTGTCAGCAAATGTATTTAATTATCTATTATTTTATTAAAAGAATGTATAATATTCACACGTTCATATTTCTGGGCTCGTTATTCTTTATCTGGGCAACCAAAATACTAAAGATGGTTGCCCACAATAGTAAACAGTTAGTTTCAATCCCTGGCATATCATTGTATCTCTATTGTTATAAGCATTGCATTAAAGTTGTGATTGAGGTTAGCTTGTTGTTTATAGTATATTTACATTTTAGCTTGACTGTTATATATGAAATATATATAGTCGAGCTATCCTACTCAACCCGGCGTCGGCGTGCGCGTTGGAATGTTTGCGTACCACCTCATTGCCTCAAATATATTTCCTATGTCCATTGACATATTGCTTTTATATTTTGCATACTTCATAACCGACATAACCCCAATCTATAAACAAGAGCAGACAACTCATTAACTGTATCAAGCATTTTAACAGAATTAGGCCCTTTTTCACTTAGAATATGCATATTATTGATAAATCTATGTTAAAGTTTGCATATGACCTCAAATATTTTTTATGTCCCTTGACATATTGCGTTCATACACCATGTATTTTGCTTATTAACCAACATGACCCCAATGTATAAACAAGAGCAGATAACTGTATCAAGCATTTTGTAACAATTATGGCCTTTTTTTCACTTAGAATAAGCATATAATTGATAAATCTATTTTAAAGTTTGCGTACCACCTTTAAATTGCCATAACTTGTTTATGATGCTTCCCCCCACCAAATTTTTTAGGGGGAGCATATAGTCGCCGCTTCGTCTGTCCTTCCGTGCACAATTTTTGTCCGGGCTGTTTCTCAGCAACTAATGACTGGAATTCAATTAAACTTAATGGGAAGCTTCACTACCAAGAGGAGACATGCATGTTATCAGCCGGTTCTGGTCGGATGATTTTTCACAGAGTTACAATGTATGGCCCTTTGAAATTTTCCATTAACTGTACATAAAGTGCAATTCTTGTCCGGGCTATTTCTCAGCAACCAATGACCGGCATTCAATGAAATTTATGGGAAACTTCACTACCAAGAGGACATGTGCATATTATCAGCCGGTTCTCGTCGGATGATTTTTCATAGGGTTATGGCCCTTTGAAATTTTCCATTGAACATATAGTGCAATTCTTGTCCGAGCTATTTCTCAGCAACTTATTATGGGAATTCACTGAAACTTCATGGGAAGCTTCACTACCAACAGGAGATGTGCATATTATCAGCTGGTAATGGTCGGTTGATTTTTCACAGAGTAATGGCCCTTTAAAATTTTCTATAAACTGTACATATTTATGTAGTGCAATTCTTGTTCGGGCTATTTCTCCCCAACTACTGACTGGAATACAATGAAGCTTTATGGGAAGCTTAACTACCTCTAGGAGATGCGCATGTTATAAGTGGGTTCGGGTTAGATGATTTATTTAGAGAGTTATGGCCCTTTGAAATTTTTAAGTTACTTAACCATCCATTGTATTATTTTGTCCAAAGTTATGCCCCTCAAGACGTTTCCTTTTATTTGAATATATAGTGCAATATTGTAACCAAAAAACCTTTGGGGAGCATCACCCGTCACCGATTGTTTCTTGTTTATCATCAAATTTGATTCATGCTTTGACAAAACAACACTAACCTGACATACCACAATGGACACCACCCAAACATGAAATAAAATCTTATTAGTTTGTTTTGTGTCTTTACAAATGTTAAATGTTTTCGTACCAAAATAGTTTTCGTAC
>NC_068359.1:70867157-70877157 GCF_020536995.1 Dreissena polymorpha
TGGTAGTGGTAGTGGGACTGGTGGTAGTGGTAGTAGTAGTTCTAGTAGTAGCAGAATCAGGAGTAGTAATAGTAGCAGTAGCAGTGTAGTAGCAGTTGCAACACCACCAACAGCAGCAGACGTAGTAGTTGTTGTAGTAGTAGTAGTAGCTGCAGTAGAAGCAGTAGCAGCAGCAGCAGAAGCAGTAGCAGCAGTAGCGGCAGTAGCAGCAGCAGTAGCAGTATTAATAGTTGTTGTAGTAGTAGTAGTAGCTGCAGTACAAGCAGTAGCAGCAGCAGCAGTAGCAGCAGTTGCGGCAGAAGTAGCAGCAGCAGCAGCGGCAGAAGCATTATTAGTAGTTGTTGTAGTAGTAGTAGTAGCTGCAGTAGGAGCAGAAGCAGCAGTAGCAGCAGCATCAGTAGTAGCAGCAGCAGTAGCAGCAGCAGCAGCAGTAGCAGTATTAGTAGTTGTTGGAGTAGTAGTAGTAGCTGCAGTAAAAGCAGAAGCAGCATTAGCAGCAGCATCAGTATCAGCATCAGGTGTAGCAGCAGCAGTAGCAGCAGCAGCAGTAGCAGCAGTAGCACTAGTAGCAGCAGTAGCAGCAGCAGCAGCAGTAGAACCAGCAGCAGTAGCAGCAGCAGCAGTAGCAGCAGTAGTAGTAGTAGTAGTAGTAGTAGTAGTAGCAGTAGTAGTAGTAGTAGTAGCAGCAGTAGCAGCAGTAGCAAATAACTGCATAAACATTGCATGCTATGCATTTTCCAGATTTTTCATCCAGAGTCAATAACATGAACTGGAATTGTTATCTCTTTTAAGTATTATCGGCCTATGGCAATGTTGAATATAATTATATTACACAGCAAAACATAACTGCAAGAATGTTGAGTGGACACATTATAAAATAAAAGTATCGTTTAACCCAGTACAATAGACGAGTAAATTGTTATTCTTTACATTCGGGATTTTTCGCGCATGCGCACTGCCTGGTTAACAAAAAAAACAACATCCTGCATGGAAAAGCATGGCGCGCATTGATAGTAGCTGTTATTCTGAGCATTATTTGACGTTAATAGAGGCAGATAGTCAACGTTATCAACAAAATTGACGGTAGATGGACATCTTATCAAAGATCCATACACGATTTCATCCGATTGTTGGCAAGAAAACTGTTGTTAGTGGCCAAATGTCCAGTGCGGTAATGTGTGGAACTACCTCGTACATACACCAGGGCAATATACACAAGAAGCCATGAAATCATACAAATCTCTGGACGGCTACAATTATTTTGTATCAGGACACGTGCAGAAAATACTGTACCACGACGTTCCCGGGACCTCTGTGTGTATTCTGACTGCCAAATAAATAAGAATACGTCTATTTGTTGGATGAACTTTAATGGTCTCTATCAACAATGATCAAGATCTGAAAAGATAAGAAATAGCAATAGTAGTATAAAACCCTCTATCTCCCCCCAAGTCTTTGGGTAATTATGAGAATTAAAAAACAAAAGACTGATCTAATGAAAAAAATGTCTTGTACTGTCTTAAGTAATAGATCAATTAAAATGAATGAAAAAAAACACGAGTCAAATAGTTCTTAAAGTATTTTTTCACACTAAAAGTAACATTGTGGAAGAAAAAGTCATGGTGAAGGATCAGATTCCATGTCATAGTCTTTTTGCCATGAAGGAACACGTCTCAATCAGGTAGAACGTCTATGGGTAGGGAGTACTTCAGGGCCAGCAACATGTTTTGCGACAGCTGGTGGTGGTGTAGGATTCTCACTGGCAGTTGGTGACTGGTAGTTTGACTGATTTGGGGATCCATAAGCCAACTGACGTCTGATAGCCGGGATTGTTGCACATTTTGTTGTATCACGTGTAGCGACAGGTGTCTGTGCAAGTTCATCTAGATCTGGTGTTCTTTGAATAGCTGGTGTAATATGAAATTGCGGATTTAATGAATGAGATGCAAGCGTTACATGTAACAACAATATTATACAAATACAATGACAAAAAACATCTTGATCATAAATAAGAATACGTCTATTTGTTGGATGAACTTTAATGGTCTCTATCAACAATGATCAAGATCTGAAAAGATAAGAAAAAGCAATAGTAGTATAAAACCCCTCAACCAAAGTTGTACCCTCCCATAAAGTAAACGTCAAGAAGCAGTGGCACCATCCCTGGCTTCTTGTGAAGAAGCAAATTGGCCACATAGTTGCTGCTCATTGCACATGCAAAGCAGGGTAAATTGTGTTTCTGTAATCGTATGATGCATTGTTTTATCACATACAAATGTATTTCTATATATCAATATAAAATTACACATTAGTGAATTAATAAGTAAATGTAGTAAACTTAAATTTAGTAGAGAAAATGCTAAATAAACATTTACATGTTTCAGAGCTGGTGAGACATGCAGCCATATTGCTGCTGTCCTGTTCAAGGTGGAAGCTGCCATTAACTGGGGTACACTAATCCAGCAAAGGCGAGCCAGGCTAACCAGTGGAATCGATGCTTTCGTGAGAAGGTTGGTGTCAAATATTATATTATCGAAATCTCCTTGTACAGCAGACTAATCGTTTATTCTTTGTTTATTTGAAGAATGAACATGATTTTGGGTTATGAATGAATAATATGATATTTAATTTCAGTAACTTACTAAATATATGGACATTAATTGAATAAAAAAACAACAGGGTATTATCATAGCTTATTGTGAGTATAGTCATAATAATGAAACAAAAACCAACACATAAAGTTGAAATGTTAATAGTTGCTGTTATTTCAGGTGACGGGTAAACCACTTTCAGAAATAAGCTTCCACAAGTCAAAGCATGGCAAAACTCGCAAAACGAGACCACGACAACAACCAGCTGTGGTTGTGACGATTGACGAGGAAGAGGCCTTAAGGCGGCTGAAAAAAGTATGCCCAGATGCTTGCATAATCTTAAAGAATGACTCGGATACGGACACAGCATCAGATGACGAGGACATGCCACCAGTACGATATACAACTTATTTGTTTTAAACAAAAAATGTCAATATCTGCTAATTTCACACATAAAAGTAGGGAATGATAAAACAAGAATATAAGTGAAACTGATGGATGCTCCCCGATGATGCGCTTTGTCAATGTATGTGTTAATAACCACCTAAAATATCTATTAGCCTCGGTGACCTTGACCCAGTGACCTCAAACCTCATGAAAAGGTAGAGGTCCATGCAAGGTACCTACATGCCAAATATGAAAGCGATTGGTTAAGTATTAAAGGCGCTATGAGAAACGGTAGCAAAAGTGTGACAGAAGGAAGTCTATTATTAGCATCGGTGACCTTGACCTTGACCCCAGAGACCTCAAACCTCATCAAAAGGTAGAGGTCCATGCAAGGTACCTACATGACAAATATGAAAGCAATTGGCTAAGTATTGAAGGCCCTATGAGAAACGGTAGCAAAAGTGTGACAGAAGGAAGTCTATTATTAGCCTCGATGACCTTGAATTTGACCCCAGTGACCTCAAACCTCATCAAAAGGTAGAAGTCCATGCAAGGTACCTACATGCCAAATATGAAAGCGATTGGTAAAGTATTGAAGGCGCTATGAGAAACGGTTGCTAAAGTGTGACGGAAGGAAGGAACACGGAACTACAAACTGGCGACTATATGCTCCACCGAAAATATTTTCGGGGAGCATAAAAATTAACATGAATATAGTATAGTTGCACCAGTGCTTTCCTTTGAATAATAGTTTTTTATACTTTTATTTGAATTCTGACACTAAAGTTTAAATGTATTACTTAAAAGTGGATTAAACACAGAAGACAAACAAACCCCAATATCTGACTTACTTTCCGAAATGTTGACACAGATTAAATGTGAATCAAATAGTAAAATGATCCGAGGTATAAATAGTAAATATAATAGGGTTTATTATGTTTTGTTGAACGCTAGTCATTGTTTTTTTTCAGATCCTTGTTAGGGAACACAAGCTCAGTAAGGAGAAACTGTCGGCAGAAGAAGTAACGCGGGAATGCCAGAACATCATGGCTGACTTCAAAGTAACGCCAGTGCAGGCCAGTAACCTTGAAAACATGACTAGAGGCTAGGTCAAAGAATTTTGTGGCAGAGGCAACGTGTGGGGCGCATTACATCATCTGTGTGCCATGACGGTAAGACTCTGAAAAAGTCGACAAACCCTACCAGGTTACTGGATAATCTGATGAAAAGGGAACAGTACAACCTTAGCATTATGGACAATATCCAGTATGGGGTACACAACGAGAAAAAGGCCGGAGACATGTACGAGGAGTTGGCATCGACGGAACATGACAACTTGGTTGTGAAAGACAGTGGTCTCGTCATTGATGTAACATTTCCACTGTTTGCTGCTTCCCCAGACGATGTAAGAAGTTGCTCATACCATGGAGACGGTTTGATAGAAATCAAATGCTGTGCTTCCCACAGAGATATGGAAGTGTCTGACATTCCAAATGTGGACAAGAACTTCTACCTCGAGCACGTAACCTTGAAGTTGAGGGAATCGCACAGGTACTACACGCAAATACAATTCCAGATGTTTGTCTGCAATAAAGAGTTCTGTGACTTTTTTGTGCACACGGACTAAGGTATTTTTAACCAGACCATATATTATAACCCTGAATTTGTCAATCCATTAATTGACAAGTGCCTAATCTTTGCATTTGAACATCTTATACCAGAGATCATATTTAAGAAAGTGGATGATGATGTGCTCTGGAGAGTAGAAATGAAACATAGACTGTCGAAAAGGGGAACTTTGAATACTTGTGTTATCTGTTTATATGCAGTTTTTACACTAGTGTTCTGTTGGTTAATATAAAAAGTGTATAATAGTGGCAGGTATCCCTGCATGTAAATCTTTAATAGCGTTGTTAACTTAAAAAAATACCTTGGTTAAATTATAATGCTGTTTCTTTATATAGAAAATTAAGTAACTTGAAAATTGTTCAATTATTCTGTCTGCAGATATAAAGCATCTATTTCTGTACTGTTATATCTAATTACTAAGTTCAGTAGCCTGCTTTAACTTTGTTAAAATAACCATGTTAAAAGGAATAAAAAGTAAATCATAAAATCATTTATTGCATAGAAACATTGTTTTATTTCACAATAAACATTGTAACTGGTAACAGGATTGTAAATGAACATTCAAACAGGTAAAACTGGTATTAAGAAACATCAATAAATACTCAAGAACTACTAACCTAGAAATAATAATTGCATTTTTGAGCTAGGAAAGTAGAAATCATGTCAGAACAATCCACTGCAACAATACCACATTCAATAAATACACATGTAATGATGATATAATTTGATTATATCAACATATAAAATTTAACAGTGAAATAAATAGTTGATAAATAAATGGTAATACATAGTATATGCTCAAGCATTGAAATCATTGCTTTAACTTCTTTCTGCAATGTCCACGCAGAAATATATCGCATAATAATTTCAAACAATATCGCTTTCTCTTTTGCTTTAAATAAGAATTCATTCTTAAGAATTGGTCAGTATTATACATATATACATTTAAGCAGCATTTTATCAGCCTAAGTACATTAAGCAGCATTTTATCAGCCTAAGTAACAAAGAACCTCACTTCACAAGCTTTGGCATGATATTGGTCAGAGCATCACATATAACCAAAATGTCATTCGCGTGTTGGACCAGGGTGATTGGTAATGTTTGTTGTAAAATTCAGAAGTTCTTTATCCTTCCTATGACCCGTTCTACATGTATTCTTTCTCTGGACAGTTGTCGCGCAGTTTCAACTTCTTTCTGGGAAAACTGTTTCTTTCCTCTTGCAAAGGGTGGGATAGCAAGTTCGGCACCACGAATCGCCAGCACTTCTTCTATCAGAAAGCCTCTGTTCGCAAGGACAAGATCACCAGGTTCCAACAGCTCATAGAAACCAGTCTTTTCTGTGATTTTCTTGTCCGACACTCTTCAACACCAATATGGTGACAGAAAACTAATGGCACCATATGGCGTAATGCCAACTAAGAATTTCAGAGTATTATGGTGTTTATAGTTGGAACATGTCTTGGCTCGAACATCAAGGTTGGAAGGTCTTTGAATGAACACCTCGCTACAGTCAATAATCACTCGACACTTGTTGCAGTTTTTCCGAAATGATTTTGGCATGTTCTTCAAAATTAACTCCTTGGAAGGCCATTTGATCAGGAACTGAACACTCTGTGCTAGAACTGGTATACACTGAGAAAAAATGATGGATATCTGTGTCGGATAAATGTTAAATCTGTACCCAAGGTCACTGTTTGATAAGCATAGACGGAGTTTCATCAGTACAAGAAGCAGCTGGTCTCCAGCAGATAACCGTCCAATTTGCTTGTAGAATTCACTAACCAAACTCAAAAACCAAAGAAACGCACCCATTGATGGTAGTCCTGTGTATGCTCTTATCTCACTACTCTTCAAGTTTGTGAATGTGAACTTGCTGTCCCTTATTTCCTGTTTAAGCCTGGCATTTTCATCTAATAGATGTTGGTACTCCTGCTGTAGTCTGTTGTAATCCTGTTGCAATTCTTCAAAGCTCTGTAGAAGAGGATCCGGGTCTGTGTTCATTTCTGAAAACAACAAATATGGCAAAAATGTATGATTTCAGTCATAGCTTCTAGTTAGTACTATAATAATTGCTTGTTGAGCTATTATGTTACAGCATGGGCATTTATAGGTGAGCTGTCACACTTCAATTTGTACAGACTAAAAGACTGTTCATTAGACATGCTAAATATTTGTCGGACAATTATGATATATGCCAATATTTGTAATAAATAGCAATAAATATGGCTTTGAATTACATGATAGTGATAGACTGAAGCGACTTGTATACCTTTTTCGCTGAAACTTGGCAAGTCGCTGCCCAATTCGATTAGAGCATTAGCTGCCTCGTGATCATCTCTGGCTGTCGCTTGGGTGGATTCATTCCCACTCCTCAGTTAGAGACCGCCTTGAGCAACATCTCCTCTGCATCCGCTCAAATCTTTGTAGGGGTCTGGTGTGGTCTTTCTTGTTGGTGTGAAATAGAAATGAGATGGGACATAATCTGGATGATCAGGTAGTGGGGATGGCCTGCCGTAAAACAACAACAGGAAACAATTAAAATATGCAGTTTTAGTGATAACAATACACAAATACTAAATACACAAATACTACTACAACTTCTTATATCAAAAGCACATTAATATGAATGTCTACCATGTCACCACACTGACACAATAGCTAGTGTCATGCTTTAAAAAACACATCATACGATATGTTTCTATATATGATACATAATGATATGAGTCGAGTTCTGAGAAAACTGGATATAATGCATGTGTGTAAAGTGTCGTCCCTGATTAGCCTGTGCAGTCCGCACAGGCTAATCAGGGACGACACTTTCCGCCTTTATTGGATTTTTGCTAAGAAGAAAATTCATTTAGACGAAAAATGCCATGAAAGCGGAAAGTGTCGTCCCTGATTAGCCTATGCGGACTGCACAGGCTAACCTGGGACGACACTTTACGCACATGCATTATGCCCAGTTTTCTCAGAACACGACTCATATATTTATCTGTAAAAAATGATTACACAAAAAAAGGAACAAATTAATACTAATTGACAATTCACTACCTCCAACAAAATGCAAACTGCAGATACGGTCGTGAACTCCGGGCATCCATAATTTCTTGCTGCCGGTCACTTGGGTTCGCTTCATCGAAATTAGCCACTGCTGCAGTCTTTCTGGCTCTTTAGGAAACCTAACAAAGGACACATTTGTTCCTTTCTCAAATCTATTTGCACACCCTGGTGCACTACAACTAACCGGCATGGCTTTGTTTGTTTACCTATGCTAATGTTTTCGCTCTATGAAAGCAACTGTTTTAAGTATTTTTTTTTGGCTTTAAAATTAAGCTAAAAAGACTACTCACTATGCCAAGATATGACATGGATTGGAGGTGTCATAAATGTTGTTTAATGACCAGACACTGGTCTTCCACATGTGGTTTATGCAGGGACCCTAGACTAGTATAGGTCCCTGGGTTTATGACACCATGCTGGACAGTATCCGATCATATCCGATCATAACGAGATAATTGGTTAGGGATGAACAAATGTGCAATTAAACCTCGGATTAAACAAAGAGTGTACAAATTGGTGTGAATAATGACATACAAACGATTACATTTTTCAAGAGAATTTGTTCAATGTGTAACAAGGTAAGTTTTTACAGGCAAAAATGTTCAAATCAGTTACTTTATGTTGCGTACATAAAGTCGATCTATTTGCTGTTTGTGTTCGTTCATTAAAAAATTTGATTTATTCTGAAAGAATTTAATAATCTAGTAATTTTTTATCTAAACAATGGTCGCGAAGATGTGCCAAGTAGAGATTTTTGTGGTATCAAATATACCGAGCTCGTATATTGTGTTCCACTCCCGAGTTCTTTTTTAGTAAAAACAAATAATAAAAACAATATAATCGTTCCAAAAATGCATTTCCTTGCATGCTTATGTTTTATTCAGAAAAAGTAAGTATAATTATATTTGATATAGTGTATGATTATCAATAAAAACGAGGATTATGTCAACCTTCTCTATATGCGCTGATATGAATTCCACCTCTTTTTGCCAACCATGGGGCGGAGTCTAATATTTGCAGGTGCGCGTGACGTCACGCGTTAAGTCGTCTATAAAATATGCATCATTTAAAATGGACAAATCATAAATTATTACATGTAACTGTGTCATGAATCAAAAGTAAAGAGCATTTAGACGGCTATAATCTAATTAATGCATGCGCCTAAATTGTTTTACCAGATTGCATGTTCCGTCCACACTAATCAGGGAGACACTTTCCGCTTTTGTCGTATTTTTCTATGAGCGAAAATCCAGTCATGGCAGAAAGTATCGCACATGATAAGCCTGTGCGGACTACACAGCCTAATCTGGGACAACACTCTGTACATGCATTAAAACCTCTTTTTACAGAGCGAGCCTCAAGTATTTATTAAATGATAAATTAAGTCTTCTTACATGATTTTTTTTAAGAAACACTCCGAAATCTCTCAGTAAAACATGATTTATTTGATAGCAGGCACAGGAAAATTAGTTGAACTTGAAGTAAAATTATTCAGGAAATGTACATGAAGTTCCAAGCTTAACTAAACAGCACTGTCATTTCAAGCAATTATCGAATACATGTCTTGTTACTCGATAGTGTGCACGAAAATCGTCGATATTTTCTGGTATTCACATGTAATTTGGTACTGTATGATGTTCTTGTTTCGAGAGAGTATACTCAAAATAGTTAGTATACTGTATTCTTAAATAACCCATCCAAACTATAGCGCATTCCATCACTTACCGTACCAAACATGCGTATTACAACTTCCGTTTCCATACTAAAGTGAGCGATCGAAGTCGACCCTAGTTTACAGTAAAGATGGTATAGTTTTACGGCAAACGAAGTTAAACTCCTTGTCTCTATTATAGGTAATAGCATATAAAAATATAAAAATAACAAAAATATGGGCTTCCATCCTGAGCTTAGAACTAGAAGAAAACATGTGTTTATTGCATGGAATTTCAGCCGAATAAACATCTTAATGTGACCTGAACACTAACAGGTGGGTGTAAAATAGCGTGAACCCTAACGACCATACTCGCAACAATCACGCACCAATGACTGAATTTTGACTACTACTCTAGTAGTGCTATTATTACTGCTGCAGCTACTACTACTACAACAACTACTTCTACTGCCAATGCTGGTGGTGCTGGTGCTGCTACTGCAATGCTACTGCTACTATTAATTCTACTACTACTACTACTACAAATACTACTACCACTACTACCAGTCCCACTACCACTACCACTACTACCAGTCTCACTACCACTACCGCTACTACCATCACTACTACTACTACTACTACTACTGCTACTACTACTACTACTACTACTACTACTACTACT
>NC_068359.1:70879657-70897472 GCF_020536995.1 Dreissena polymorpha
AACGCTCTTGACACCGTTACCGGAGCGGAACTAGTTCTTGGTGTATTTTGGATAACGCTCCCACAAAGGGGATCGACCCGAGACCATTCGGTCGTTAGAATGTTTTATATCCACGGCGACCTTACGGCATATTGGATATACTTATCATGCACTAACCTAACATCTGTGATAATTGTAAAACAACATAATTATAAGTTGTTCCAATACACAATGAGGTTCAAATTCACTGCAACAGATAGGTCTATAATATTATATTTTTATTTACTCTGCGCGTAAGCCTGAACAAAATGATTTTTTTTTCGAAAATGTCATGCAAACTAACAATTTTACCTATTTCAGGCATACAACAACAATACACTATGTCCAATGTATCCAATCCAATGCTTAAATGTAACATGACCCGCTGTAATACATCACCACTTTGACATTACGGAAATGGATGACATGTTTGCAAGTATTCTATATCGTAAAAGTAATTCAACGTTTATATATATCGACAATTCTTGAACTCAAACAGGTGTGTCGCTACGAGCTTAAACGGTCGCTTTATTACGGAAATGTAATATACATTAGCGGTTCCTTCATCGCTTCATTAATGTCAACCCTCCGCATTGACATTAAATCGCTACAATTGAGTATGACCTGATTTTCTTATTGTATCGTATAACAAATCTCCGATTAAATTATGTGCGGGATAGGAGCATTCCCTTTACTAACTAACCCTTCTGTAACGAGATGTCATGATTAACCAAATGTCGTTGAAATTGATCTTTCAGTGCGGATTTATGTGCGGCCATTCTTGTTTCTAAAACAGCAACATAAAATATAAGCATAATCCAGTTCATATTACCTCTTGATTTTTTCGTAATTACTTAATATTACAATTTAAACGAATGCTTCTTGTTCCGCTATAAACGTCATCGCTTTCCGGTTATGCGTGTGCAATTTACAGACACTTGACCGTAACTATTTTACCCTCCCTTGTGAAACCACTTCTAAAATCAATTTTCATGATTCTCACGCGAACGAATCTTGAGAATTACAACTTGTTTGAACGGTTTATAATATGTTTCCAAGAAAACAATTTTGATCATTTGAGGTTTATTATGGAATTTGTCATATAGATGTGTCATGTCCAGAAATTTATTTTAAATTGAGACATATCTCTCATAAGGTTTGAAAGAAAGAACGCATGTTCTGGTTCCATTGTGACATAAGCTCAAAGCGGATGAAAACGTTTAAGTCTTTAATACAACGTCGCACATCGTTTTGGTCTATTGACTAAAATTTGTCAAAAGGAGTGAAATTAAATTTCTTCGATTTTTGCGACTTTTAAACACGCGTTTTTTTACAAGTTGACATACTTGTTACAATATTGTTACATGTATACGTTCTATATGCCTGAATCGCAAATTGTATGACATAGGTGTTGTTGATGTTTTGTTTGAAAGAAGTAAGCATAATGTTCGAAACCACTTCCGAAGACCCGTTGTTTACAAAGTAAGTGTTTGTCAGTACACTCAGTTCTTAGTGTGATCTATTTTAGAGGCTCGGTATTAATATCCGTGCCCCGACAGAGGATTCATTATCAGCTACTATGTTTGATAAGTTAGCTTTACAAAACAAATATATTTTTTAGAATTTATACAATAATATATTATTACATGTACATTAACCAGGTGTATCGAATTCGACTATTTAAACATCGCTAATTGATTCATTCTATTCGCAAACACAAATGATTGTTTATGTTTAAAGTTAGAATACCGTCCGAGTATTTTGAATTAAGTGGTAAGAATTTTTTGTCTTCATATACAATAAGGGCGTTCTGTCCATAAGTTATTCAGTTATTAATATTTATTCATGTATTTTGCTTCGCTTTCATTGATGCACGTATGAAATGCATATTCACATATTTTGTATTGGTATATATACACTAATATCACGGATTAAGCATCCTTCACACCAAATGTCCTGTAGGAAATATATATATATATATATATATATATATATATATATATATATATATATATATATATATATATATATATGTCCATGTATTGTCCTCTAGATCACTGCATAACTTGTCTGGAATCAATCGGACATTGTATCACTCATTCTCAATATAAACATTTCATTTGAAAGTAATGGACAGCACTGAACTTACCTTTCGTTTCTTTACAAATAAACGGAGCCGAGCCTGTAACAATTTAACCGAGTATCGACCTTAAAGTGGGTATGCAAGATTTTGTCAAATATTTATGAATTTATATAAAATGTGTTAAATACTTTTTATACATATATTTCAATATAGATGAAAATAAAAGTTAAGAAGAACATATGTCGAAAAATGTGAAATAAGCCAGATATTTAATTGTGAAATCGAAAATGTCTGTACAGTCGAATTCGCCGGCATATATACCATTCAAGTACGATGTGAATCTAAATTGAGTTTTAGGGATCATTTTACTTTCCTGCATAATATATATTCATACGACACACGAACACTAACTCCGATCCTGATTAATAGACGAATGAATTGGTTATTGTAGGACAATATGAACAAAATATTTGCGTCACAGTCGGCTCGGGGCGCTAATTTGTCTTTGCTGCATTTTATGAATTTCGTCTTCAATGTATACTTTTTCTTGACTATTTTGTGTTACTGTAACATATTTGTTATCAATATATTACAATTTACAACATATTCAAATCGTGCATAACCACTTTAATGCATGTTTTTTCCGTGTTGTGTACATTAATGAATAACCACGACAGCTGTACATGCAAACAATAAATTGCGCTAAAATTCGTTCAATTTTAGACACGTAGGTAAACAACAATCATGAATGTAAAACATGCTTTGTATCAAAATTCTAGAACAAATACACTTTATATATATACGTATACACATCGTTGCGAAATTATCGACCGAATGTCCTTGTATGCGTTTTAGTATATGAATCGTTTTCTGAGAAAACTGGGCATAATGCATGTGCGTAAAGTGTCGTCCCAGATTAGCCCTTGCATACTGCACAGGCTAATCGTGGACGACACTTTACGCACAAGCATTTTGCCCAGTTTTCTCAGAACGCGGCTCATATTGTTAAAACGGCCCCAATAATAATTGACGCCGCCACTGCAGCTTTGATATGGGTCTTCTGTTTAGTTAGGGCGATTATGTTCTCCCTATCATTTCCTGAAATATAATTTCCTAGAAAGAAGCTACATTTTTTATGTTTAGACTCATGACGAATGTTGCGTAATTGTTTGGTATCCAAGAAGTAACAGCGTAATGCGAAAGTAAATTGCTTAGTTGCCATAGAAAGAGGATCAGTGGATTACAAAAGGCTTAGAGTTTCACACTTGTATTTTGGTACGATATTTCGTATAAAATCCAGAGCATATATTAGTATATTTGTATATATAAATACACACACACACACACACACACACATATTTTTTTTCTTTATGACATGCTTGTTATACAATTAAAAAGGCAATTCAGGCTTTACTACGCATGGGCTTAATTTATATATTATCTATATCTATATAATAATATGACAATGAGTTCATTCAGATAATTTGCAGTTCCACACTTCGTTTAGGTAACAGCACACCATTGAATTGGTGGCAAGACAAAGGAGATTATAAATTATTAAAATCACAATCCTGTAAATGATAAAAATGTCATGAACGACGAAAGTACGTTTTGTCTGACTGCACGTTACAAAGCCATAAATATGTGTGTTTGGTAATGATCAGCTAATACGACTTAACACAATTTTATTTATATCTGACACTAAATGACTTGCTGTGTTAGGAAAACTTCTTCCATTATGTCCCATTGAAAAATATTAATTTGAGTAAAATCTTTTAAATCGTGTTGCTTTTTGAAAAATGAGGATTTCAAATAACCCTCATGGAAAACATTATATAAGAAACAGGCAGAACAATATTATTCACAAATAGCAGCGAACAATAGATATCGGTAAATGTATGTATGATCATCAAATAAAAAAAAGTTAAAACAATAAACCATCTGCAACGCTTTTCATTGTTTATAAGGGCAGTACACCTTTCACAATAAATGTGTATATAAATGCGTTACCAATTGCTAAATTATATAAGTTTTCGCGAGGTAGCGCATGTCATTATGCTTCCAAATGTCAAGACGAACATTAGGGTAATTCATGGTATAGCCACGTTAGAAGTTGTTTTATCTGATAATTAGAAATAATTGGAGATTAATTTCAACTTGTGATCTGTGTAAGTGACAATGTCGGTAGCCGATTACCATCAGTGATGTTAACATGTTCGCACTAAGTCTAATCAAGTTTTAAACTCGTTTACTCGCTTCTTGGACGTATTCCTTGTACTTATCTCAGTTATTTCCGTCACAAATGAACGCAAATCATGTACTTCAACATGCCTGGAAATATCCTTATATGGGCTATTTCAAAACGTATGTGAAGGTGTTAGTTTTCTCAATTACGATGTAACCAAGTACAAAGCAGTCAATTATTTGATGTTATCGCATGTTTAAAAGCTGTACATAAACTATTCGACTAAAGAAATGTTTGGGGAAAAAGCCATGCATACCTTTATCACTTCATTCTATAATATAATTAATAGTTTGTAATGTCGCTTTATCTTTTAATCCTTAACAAGCCTAAAATAGTCGAGCTCTTCAACGAGATTTGACCTTTACTTCTGTATCTATATCAATAGTTCGTATGCGCATAACGGAAATTCATACGCATTTCAATCACAAAGATTTTCCATATATGGTTATATTTAAGCTCGCGGTAAGTTTGTTAGGTTTCTTTAAAATTAATATTTTTTTATGTATCGTTTATTAAAAAAGAGACTAACTGGTAAAGCCAACATTTAATAGGACCTGGAGAAACATTATGTTTTTGAGGATTAAACAATGTTTTAGCGTCTTTATGCCACTGTAGAACGGATTTATAATCTAAAGAGTTGGATTCAAAAAGATGTTCAATTGAGATATTATGTCTTTGATTGAGATTTCTGTGATTTTCGTGTTCATGAATTTTATTTTAAGCCAACTACCCATTATTCTCATAGTATCGGTCCTCCTCTAAGTATCGTGACTGTAACGAACAACCCTCAAGAAGTGCTGGAAAGTTAATGTTTGAAGTTTGAATTCTTGTTTTGGTTTCTCATGACAATTGCGACGGTCGTTCTCGTGATTCCCGGTGTTCATTGGAAAGTAGGTTCTGTTTACTCCAGGGTGATGTTTCGTTGTTTTTTTAATAACGAAACACACAATTGTGTTATTTTGTTTTTGGGTAAATAGTAGCCTAATCAAATGTTTATATGCCGCTTTTAACAACATGAGCAAGAGTTTCGTTCTTCCATAAAAATACTATTTCTAGAACAAGCACATGCGCATACTAATAAATCTTAGCAACCAATCAAAAGAGCATAAAATTATGAGAACCATTGTACATGATACAGATTACTACAGGGTGCTTAGTCTAGCCAGTATTATGTCAAAATAATGACGATTTAAATGCAGTTTTCGTTGTTATGTGTAAGAATACACCGTTAGCTATAGATTGTCATATAACACATGCGTGTTTTTGTATTTGTTCTATTCCAAATTTTGTATGTATTTATTAAGAGGACCGATGCTACGGAAAGACATGCTATTCAAACACGAATATAACTTTATTCCGTTGTAACATTTTGAAAACACAGGCAACACCTGTATTGTCTTTAGACAATTATCACGAAAAAAACAAGTCTGGGTAGTTGAGGAAATTTATTTATGTCGTAAACTTTCCTCTCAAATTAATATGAATATGCAATTAAATGCATACATATGCCCGAGCTCTATTCTATATTGGTTATTTTTGTAATGTAACTTATTTTGATAATCATTTAGAAAATTCAATTGAATAAAAATAATATGGTCGTACAATAAATAATTGCCTCAGTGGATTTAGCACAACTGATCGAAAACTAAAATTGGAACCCCAGCATAGTTTATGGGTGACCATAAACATATGGTCGGTTGGGTTAGAGAAAGCAAACGACTTTATAATGTCTTACTTTCATTTGCCATCCTATTGATTATTTATTGATTGTGTGCATGCATGTATGAGTGAGAATGTATCACTTTGCATGTATTTTTCAACGATAATAATCTCACCTATTCGGTTTTTTATAAAGTCACACAGTCAGTTACTTTTTTTTCAAATCATTAAAAGCATCAGCAACCAATAACGTGTTTAATGCTTATTAAAATGTATTATACATAAAATATGTTGTATTCGTGTATTTTGGTATATATTTTAATTATGTATTTACTGATTTACAAAGAAACAGCACAACACTGCAAACGCACGATAACTCAGTTGTTTTATCATGATAATCATCTATTTTAGTGTTTTGTGGATGTAGGTTTGATACATGTAACAGTTGTCTAACCGGGACAAATTTTAAAATTCAACATCATTTAGCAATACATGTATCGTTATGACAGAATATTAAAACAACATAAGACAAAGAAAAGGAATAGATTGTTACGAGTTGTGAAGCGTTGATAACAAACCTTAACCAATAAAAAACAAGGCTCAATGGAGTATTTATCCGAAAAAAAAATCAGAAATCATATGCAAAGGAGATTAAAGCTTACAGCCAAATTAATCTTTTATTGTACAAGTGATTAGAGCGGCGGAAAACAAATACAATCCAACTGCTGTTGAACAATATAATTGAATCACATAATCACATAATTTAACACATAGGGTTTTACGTAAATTGCAATTTATTTTGATTTATTTATCCTTATCGAAATATAAACAAAGGGCAGTACTGACCTATTGATCCCAACGTAAAATATTATTCAAAAAGTAATCAAGGTACGAAAATACATGTTAACTTCCTCTGTTATGTCGTCGATAAAAAAGACGGAGCCAAAAGCTTCTTACTCGGCGTCTATACGAACAACATACGCCGCGTCCATCATGGTTTCGATGTCACTATGACTGCTACTTACGTCTCGTAAACTTACGAGAGAATTCTACGATATTGTAAGTTACATTGAAACGCAAAATGGTAAGGTGCGATAATTGCAACTGGTTTACGAGTCGTAACATACTTACGAGAGTCGTAACATACTTACGAGAGCTTCTTGAAACGGTCCCCGGTCTATTTCCTTACGTCAATAACAATTTCAGATGTAAACGAATTTTATTGTAAACCAGGAAAAATGATACATTTATATTGCTGGCCCGCAAAATATTAGGTAAATGTTCAATTAAATATTGCGAACTGTCATTATTAAACAAATACCCAAACTTTTTGTTATTGTTGTTGTTTTGTGTGAAAGTCGTATTTAGACAGTATATAGCATTTACAATTTGTAATCCCCTGGTCCAGTTATGAATGTGTGTTCATTTATGTAATCTCGTTTAACAGGTCTACGAGTGGGGAAATAACGTGTTTTGTGTTCGTAGTATTTCATTATATTATGTAGACGTTTTATATATAATATCCTAAGTCCATAAAAAGCATGCCAACACATAAAAGATAAATACACCAATACACATAATAAACGACCTTAACGTGGAAAAAACACGTAGGATTTACAATTTCAACTATGTCAATTCCATAGTTAAGTGATACATAGGTTATGTATTAGCGAATACATCCAATATGATGAAGTACGACATTTGGTTAAGGTTATATTATTAGATGCATCGTTCATACGACATGTAATCCAGCAATCTGTGTTATGAAAAATGTGTGATTATTTAATATAGACTGTAATGCTGCACAAACAACACGACCTGGCGACAAAGTATGACAAACCATTTTTACGAAATCATGTTTACGACTTCATTTTTACAATAATGTTGTTTACTGTTGCTGTTATTTTCCCATGTTTTAAACCCTATTGTATAAGATTCAAGCAATTATAAATTAATATTTGTAAATATGTTGTTTATTTAAATCAACATGTTACATAGCTCAATAACTGCTAAAAGTGTTTTGCATCTTGCAAAATCCAATTAACACGAGCAATTATGTATGTATGTTATTGTCATGCTTGGTCTTCTTGTCTTAACGTATTACTGGTAGTATTTCAATATAGTATAATATATATATATATATATATATATATATATATATATATATATATATATATATATATATATATATATATATATATATATTAACCAACTCGTGCTTCGTCGATGGCGGTAATTAAATATTTGTTTTTATGCTTGTTTTTATTTATTTTGTTCGGCAATTGTGTTTTTTGCCATACATGTAAACATGAAGGACCGCATGCTATTTTAAGTATTCTATTCTTCTGGTAAAGCTAAAGTTTCCACCAAACTGAATACAAATTGATAAAAAATACATCAAATAATTATTGGAAAGGAAAGCAAATTCAATATGAACATTTACTCCAGCTAGGCATGCAGTTGATTAACCGCACATATGTTAAATGAGATAAAATATCTCATTGAGAATGGAAGTTATTTCATATATTATTTAGCTATTGATATAAGGTTGATGGCGGTTTGTAACACGACCAATATGAAACACTTTTTTACGTGTCTCTATTTTGACCTATTTTATTAACTTATTTAGCCTATCACCAATACAAAAGCCAACGAGGTTTTCGGTGAGAAATTGTTATATCTGTCTTATATCACATCTTACATCAAAATGTACGACATTTGCACTTGTATGCATCGTTCCTTATAATAACGTTATGCATATTCAAATTTCATCAACTCGTCCTTACCGGAAAATAAAGCTTCTCGGCAAGGTCTGTGTTGTTGCTAATAAAGCTTTATTTTCTACCTCTGCGAAAGTTCGTTCGAGGTAGACATGATTTTACGCAGATAAGAATACAAATTATACTTCACGTTTATTGTGTATTAATCGATATAACATGAAACGTACAAAAGTAATCAACCTCATTCGCTCTCTGCGTAATATAGCTTCAATAACTCGTTGTTCGACAAATCGCTGTCCATCAACAAATAAACGAAATATCAATAGCTAAGTGTGCAGTTAGCAAAACAAAATTTATTACTTGTATAACATCTAAAACAAGTTTGTATGAATAGTATATAATATAATTTTTTTATTCATGGGTGATATCCTTGTCCCTTTTCGTGCGGTCTCTTGTGTATGACTTCTATAACGGACAGGCATATATATGAGCCTTGTTCTCCCAGAGTGTTGTCCCAGATAAGCCTGTGCAGTCCGCATACAGTCCGCATACAAGAGAAAAGTGTCGTCCCTGATTAGCCTGTGCGAACTGCACAGGCTAATCTGGGACGACACTTTACGCACATGCATTATGCCCAGTTTTCTTAGAGCACGACTCATATTATGTCTTTCTTACTTCCAGCGTACAATGTGCATTATTGTAATATGCTAATATGAGCATTAATGAATAACCCTCAATTAATCTACTGTCGATTACGCTCAACTTGTATACGGGAATTAAGTTTTGCACAGCTTAATAAATGTAAAAGCTCCCGATAATTCTTGGCGAGCTAAACCATAAAAATGTCCTTGGTATATGATATATTGAACGAAATTGTTGGAAACTAACAAAGGAATTGTCTAGAATTATTTTGTTTTCAACAAAACAATATGTAAATGAAAAACAAATAGCTCCGCCAAGGTTTGTATATCGTTCATCAATCAGCACACATAAAAGTACTGCCGTTTAACAGTCGTTAGACATGAAGATCTTAGAAAAGTTATGAGTTGTGTAAACATGTAAATGTTTGCCTTATTTTCAAATATCATCAATGCGAACGGTTCACGCATATTTGCGCAAAATGATAATTACTATAGCCGTCTATACAAGGGTATGGGATATATGTCTCAATATACATAAGCAAATCGAGCTGTATACGCCAAATAAAAATGCTACTCGTATTGCAGAGTTTACTGAGGATTGATTTCGTCGTGACTTTGACTATTTAATATATACAGATTTATTATTCTTTATATAAGTTTCTTATAAAATTGAGGCCCATTACCATTGTTCACATAACAATTCCTGTATGTGTCGTTATTAAACCAACAAATTAGTTTCATTATATATTTTGTTTTAATTTGATGTACATAGCAAGTCTATTATTTTAATAATTTCGATAAACCTCGATGTCTTGTTAATTTCGATTTGTTTAATGATACACACCACTTAATGGAGTGATCGGAAATCATTTACATTAACGCTTGATATGTGCGATGACAAATAATGCTGAACTTAAGTCGCGGAAGATGTTGACATTTAAGCTTGATTACTTTATGCCCTTTAATATTTTTTTTTAAATCACACATTGATAACTTTGGAGACAAATCCGTTTTCGAATGACACAATATATGTTGTGAAAAACAATTATATTTTAAGTTTTTTTTTGTTACGAGTTTATTGAGCTTTATTTACCGTCTAATTACCATGGCACAGTCTTATCAAACGTGATGAACTATATTGGTCATATTGTACAATTTATACAGACAGGTCTAATGTCCCATAACTCATGAGATAGATCCTTTAATAATATTTGTGTCGTGTTCTGAGAAAACTGGGCATAATGCATGTGTGTAAAATGTCGTCCCAGATTAGCCTGTGCAGTCCGCACAGGCTTATCAGGGACGACACTTTCCGCCCATTTTGGATTTTTGCTCAGAAGATACGTCATTTTAACGAAAAATGTCATACAAGCGGAAAGTGTCGTCCCTGATTATTATGTGCGGATTTCACAGGCTAATCTGGGACGGCACTTTACGCACATGCATTATGCCCAAGTTTCTCAGAACACGACACAATTGATATAAAAGCACAAACATGATGATACAGTATCAAAATGAATTCCTTAACCCATTTATGCCTGGTGGACTCTCCCATCCTTCTAAATTGGATCAATTTATATTCAAAATTAGGTATGTATAGTATATGTATTTCTATATTTAGAATATTACTTACAGAAATTCCTTCAAGCAAATCGCGTAGACCCTGATGAGACGCCTCACCATGCGGCGTCTCATCTGGGTGTACGCTGTTTGCCAATGCCTTTTTTCTAGACGCTAGGCATAAATGGATTAATGCAAACTGACAGTGTTTTACTTGTACTTAACTGACGATACAAATTAATGCATGACGATAATGTAAGTTTATAGTGCGTTCGTTCATGTAATTATGAACAATACTAATTTTAATCAAGATTACACAAATACAAAAAAAAATTCCTTAATTAATTTCAACTTATTTAATACAATACACAAATTTGTATTTTAAAGGTGCCTTTTCACAGATTTTGGCATTTTTTAACTTATTCATTAAATGCTTTATATCGATAAATGTAAACATTGGATCGTAAAAGCTCCAGTAAAAATCAAGAATAAAATTAAAAAAAGGAAAAGAACATTGCCCGGACCAGGTTTCGAACCAGTGACCCCTGGAGTCCTGCCAGAGTCCTGAAGTAAAAACGCTTTTGCCTACTGAGCTATTCCGCCGAGTACACAATCTTGACGTATGTTATACCTTATATAAGCAATCTTCGTAGTTTCACAAAATTTAACGACAAAAACAGAACTTTCCAAATTATTCAATCGTTTCGCGTTGCAACGCTTTATAATTTTTAGGTTTTAAAATCGTCAAAAGATGCATATAATGGCTATATTAGACCATGGTAAATGTTCAGTATTACTGTTTCCTCACAAATATCATAACTAAAACGAAAATTTGCGAATCTGAAACAACTTTTTTCAATTTTGTCAATTTACCAAAGCGTGAAAAGAACCCTTTAAGGTGACATAAAGCTAGAGTTAATGGTTTTTAATTTGACCTCGGTTAATTAAATTTTTATTCAATCAATTTTGTTGATACCGTGTTACATATTATGGGCGACTTTATATGTTATGACACAAGAACCAGCGAACGTCTAGACCGGCCTGCGCATCCAAGCAATCTGGTCAAAAGTTTTAGTCTCCGCAAATAAGACACCGAAACAGTGCGTTATTTTGTAGCGAACAACTATTTAAACGGTTATTGTTTCCATGGTAACCTATGTACACATACTGAATGACAAATTTGAAAATTAACATAAGAAACATGAATGTTTTCAATCGTATACGTATTTGTAAAGAACCGTTGTACATATGTACGTGCTTACTTTTAAATGTAATTTATTACGATAACTGCCAAAACTTCAATACATGCAACAATTACAATTGTAAACTGCGCTTTATCCCTAAGGAAACTCTCACCTAAGAATGCACAATAAATAGCTCGACGAGTCAACCGTTTGCATATGTGAAATATCGACTTGCATTGTACAGATAGCATTTTATCCATGGCGAATGTTGATAATGTATAGATTCGATATGTACAATGTATTGCTAAGTAATGAGATTATTTTTTTCATTTGTATATGATAAAATCTTGTTGTTAAGAGGAATTTAAAACAGAAATTAATGGAATTATATAAACATCGTCAATCAACATCAATAAAGATGTTAAGGTTACGCAAAGGTTTTCACCTAATTGATTAAAGCATTGCGATGCTATTGTTTTAACGAGATTATAAACAGCGATATGAAGGATATTGGAAGGGTATGTTTAAAAACGTTTGAATAATGAGTATGAAATTTAGATTAATAATCGATATAAAACGGCGTTAATAGTACTTGTTTAAACATTAAGATGGCAAGATATTAACCTTGTCATGAATTACAACCTTGTCATAAATTACGTGTAATATCGCCTTCTCCTGTACATTCTCGTCATCCCGAAAGGTTTCCGAGTCCGTAAAAGAACGCTAATTTTGTCAAAATCAAACCAATATAGCGCTTTTAATAGAAAACTAAATTGATTGAATGGCTTTGATGTGTAGCTGTAGAGAATACACGTGTATATCGAACGGTTCCCAGATCCATCAGACTGTACAACTTGTTTTTATTATAATTATGTTTCGATATTATAACTTAAGAATCGTCTTGCCAAAATCGGACGTTTTTTTATAACTTTTGTCCCGTTTCCTTGTTTTCAGCTGATTTAGAGACAATCGTGACTTACACAACCCCATAAAGGCCATATAGCTTTATAGAGCTTAAGTGGTATTTCCATAGCCAGTTTCCATTAATGGAAGTTTCTTTCATCGAAATCAAAGTAATATCCGGATAACCGTTGTATGTCTTCAACGCAAGCGACTCTGCATGGTTTCTTTTGCGACTGTTTGAAAAGAGATGCCTTCAAGCTAAAATGTTCTCATGGTGGCTTTTCCTTGCAATTTATCGGAATTAACCCATTTATGATTAGCGTCTAGAAAAAAGGCCTTGACAAACAGCGTAGACCCAGATGAGACGCCGCATAATGCGGCGTCTTATCAGGGTATGCGCTGTTTGCTTAAAGGAATATCTGTAAGAAATATTCTAAATATAGAAACACATATACTAGGCCTCCCTTATTTTGGAAATAAATTGATCCAATTTAGAGTGATGGGAGAGTCCGCTTGGCATAAATGGGTTAAACGAGCGCAAACCAAGTTAGATGTAAGGACTCAAACGCATAGCGTGTTCAACACATTTTACAAAGGAGACATCTATACTATCATGCTGTCTATATCTGATATGGAGAATAAGTTTTTAATGAATACATTCGTACAAAGTTGCCTCAAACTTGTATTCTAATGTTCGAATTATCTTATTATCAGTAATGGTTTGATAACACTGGGACATGATAACAAAACAATTCAATATTAATACTAAAACACCAATGATACTTTTTTCATCGATAAGTTTAATAATTATAATATAATAAAACTTGATAATATTAAAACAACGCCATGTGAGACAGGTTTCAAAAATAAATGTAAACAAAATGAGTTGCTTGTTAGTAGAATACTTCAAAATTACGTTATAGACGTTATGTTGACGATTTCTGACTTACTTGCACAATATAACCATTGTAAGCTTTCAGCGTTGAAAATATTTTGTGTTAGATAAGATAGCGTGCTCTGTTAAAACATGAATATACGAAATACTAAAAACTGTACACTCGGTGATGCGTATGGATAAAAAAGCTAGCTTACTGGTTAGTATATTTATCCACAATAATAAATGTGTACCATATTTTGGGAGCTAACAAATCGGTACGAAGGAATCAATGAATTACCAAAAACATACATGTATTGAAATTAATGAACATTTTATGTAAATTTAGTTTGATTTATAACCATTCGGAATGTGACTTTCAGTTAATACCGCTGTCACAAATATGTATTGCTAAGTGATTTCTCTTTTTGCGTGTTCAAAAACGAATTCACAGACGCGTCAAAAAAGGTGGCAATATCGTATACTAACTACAGTCAAATCTTTTTATATGAATATTTGAACGAGCCAAAAAATAACAAACTACTGTTTTGAAAACATGCAAGTATCGCTATGTGCGTGCGCGGTACCATTACGTGTTGCCGGCGTAGTTTTACCAACATTGGCCTGTAAGTATAATAATAATAATAATTATTATTACTATACAACCAATGTAAGTACTGGACATGCAATTCAAACAGTGCCTAGTATTCGTTTCGCGAATTAATAGCAATGTATTAAGCCAAGGGCCGTTTTAGTGTTATTGTTTTAAAAGAAATGTTTAAGCTAAAAGAACGCCATTTGACTCACAAGTATCAATCCAATCCACTCTTTGAATATAAAAGGGCTAAACAATAAAGATAAACGCGTAAAAATCTTCAAATGGTTAAACGAAAAAAAAATATAGTATATGCCTATTACAAGAAAGTCACTTGACACATACTTTAGCACAAACCTTAAAAGATGAATGGGACGGAGACATCTATCTCAGTGGACAGCATTCTAATAAACAAGGCATTGCCTTTCTGATAAAAAATAATATAGGGATCACAGTCGATAACTTTAACGAAATAATAATTGGCAGACTAGCAAGTATAGATATCAAAATACATGAAACACAATTAACATTAATCAACATCTATGGTCCTAACATAGATGATTCCACATTTTACGAAACATCACAATCCTTTATAATTAATAACCAAGATAAAAACATTATAATCGGTGGTGATTTCAATACTGTCCTAAACCCATTAATTGATAAAAAGAAAGGAAATCTTTATACCCATCCTAAAAATAGAAACATTTTAAATAAAATAATTCAAAACTACAATATGTTAGATATCTGGCGAACAGTATATCCAAACGAAAGCAAATTAACCTGGCACTCAAACACAAAACCAACAATATTTTGTAGATTAGACTATTTTTTAATTTCTGAGTCTCTTTGCAACATTATTGACACATGTAACATAAAACCAGGATTTTTGACTGACCACTCTCTAGTTGAACTTAAATTGCACAATATACAACCTGAAAGAGGCCCAGGATACTTTAAAATTAACAACAGCATCTTATTAGATACACAATATCAAACACAAATAAAACAGGAAATATTGAATACAGTTCAAAATAATAAAGATGCAAACCCAAACACCTTATGGGAAGTAATTAAAGGAAATATACGTAACACAACAATTAGATACACATCATTTAAACAAAAAGAAACACATAAACTTGAAACTGAAACCATCAAAACCATTGAAACACTTGAAAAACAATTGCATCAAACAAACACAAATGATACCACCGACATTGAAAATGAAATAACATTAAAAAAACAAATATTAGATGGAATCTATCATACACAACTCAATGGAATACTACTAAGAGCGCGTGCACAGCATGTTGAACACAATGAAAAAACACAAAATACTTCGCAAACATTGAAAAACGTAGAAGTGAACAAAAAACTGTACACAAATTAGTAGTAAATGGCAAAGATATAACAAACAGAACTGAAATACTAGAAGAACAAACGTTTATTTTTCGAAACCCTCTATAAACGAAAAAATGTTGAAAATAACACCCTTTTTAAAAATACACAACACGCTATAAATCAAGAAGAAAAACTATTGTGTGACGGATTACTAAATGAATATGAATGTGGATTAGCACTAAAAGAAATGCAAAATAACAAAAGTCCAGGTTCTGATGGTATCACCATTGAGTTTTATAAAATATTTTGGAATGATATCAAAACACTTTTAATTAATTCACTAAACTATTCATATAATAATGAAAACTTAACTACGCTTCAAAAACAAGGTATAATATCACTCATTCCAAAACCTGGAAAAAAACTTAGAATCCTTATCGAACTGGCGCCCAATTAGGTTTACTTAACAATGATTATAAAATTGCAACTAAAAGTATAGCAAACAGAGTTAAAAAAATATTACCATCAATCATTTCAAAATCTCAATCTGTTTTCATAAAAGGACGTAACATTGGTGAAACGTTCGTCTTATCCAAGAATGCATTAAACTATTTCAACAATTCAATAATCCTGGTCTATTATTCTTTGCAGACTTTTGAAAAGGCATTCGATTCGCTTGATCACTCATTTATGTTCTCTTGCTTAGAAAATATGAACTTTGGTGAAAGTCTCATTCAATGGGTCAAACTATTCTATACCAATATTAACAGTATAATCATTAACAATGGCTTCTCTCAAACAGTTTTAACATCGAACGAGGGGTTCGACAAGGATGTCCACTCTCATCATCGCTATTATTATTTGCATCGAGTATCTATCACATCACATTCAATCAAATAAACACATAAAAGGCATATCACTAGAACCTGACGAAGAAATCAAAACAGTCCCTATTTGCTGACGATGCAACTTATTTTTTAAACGACCAAGTTACGATTCTTTCCATAACCATAGAGCGCTAAACCCTTTACGGAATGACATCAGGTCTTAAACTAAAACAAAGTAAATGTACTGTGCTACGAGTAGGTAAATTAAAACAAAGTAATGTCCAATATAAAAAGAAATGAAATTTAATTGGACATCCGATGAAGCCAAAACGTTAGGAATTACTTTCACAAAATAATGAAAAGGATACAGTTCTTAAAAACATACTTCCTAAATTACAGAATTTTAAAAAAAAAAACTGCTTAAAATCATGGCATCACCGTAAAATTACACTAATCGGAAAAAACACAGTATTAAAAACGTTTGCACT
This sequence comes from Dreissena polymorpha, assembly GCF_020536995.1. Classification (NCBI taxonomy): domain Eukaryota; kingdom Metazoa; phylum Mollusca; class Bivalvia; order Myida; family Dreissenidae; genus Dreissena; species Dreissena polymorpha. The sequence continues at coordinate 70,896,796 of NC_068359.1, forward strand.
TCCTAAATTAATTTATGTATTAACAGTTCTCCCAAATCCACCAAATGATGTTATTAACGATATAAAATCAGCAGTATTTAATTTCATATGGGACGGTAAGCCTGATAAAATAAAACGAACTCAGTTAATTCAATCCGTAGAAAATGGAGGTATCCAATTAACGAACATTGACTCATTCTGAAGGCAATCAAATGCAGCTGGGTTAAAAGATACCTAGATAATACCAATACGAGTAAATGGAAATTATTCTACCAGAAAATCCTAAAAAAATATGGTGACTCCTTACTCTTTGAATGTAACATCAGCAATACTATCTTACATGAAATTGCAAACGAAAACATATTTCTGTCTGATGTTCTATCAGCATGGAATGATGTCACTCATAACCTAGAAACCAAAAACCAGCAGTAAAACTATTTTATGGAACAATAAAGACATAACTTCAAACAATAAGACGTTTTTCTATAAAGATTGGTTTGAACGAAGCATTAAATATGTCGACCAATTATATGACTCAGAATTAAGGATTTTTACTCTTTTGATGATATATGCTACATATACGGAATACCTTCAAATAATTTCCTGAAGTATTACACACTAATCAAAAGCATACCCATACATATTAAATCTGAAATCAATACAAATAAACACCATGTACAAACAAAATTCGTAGAAAA
>NC_068359.1:70897572-71022572 GCF_020536995.1 Dreissena polymorpha
TCCCACGCACGGATTTCAACACCGTCATTGTTTACAATCAATTAAATGCATAAGTACTTGAATTTGTATAGTGTGTTTTTTAAAAGTGTCCAGCTACAGGTGGTTAGCGTGTGGCTATAATACTAGTTAGTGAAACATATTTGAATGATAAGTATCATATTATAACGAAAAATCAACTTTTCTTAAAAAAAATAAGTTAAATATATATTCACAAGGTATCCAACTCGAAATCATCCGAAAACGGGATGCATCGTTTTAAACAAGCCTTACTTTCATCAATTTTGCAGCGATTTTCACGATCTTGGTCTTATTCAACGCAGAAATAAATTTCCTTTCTGGAAATGTATATGTCTGCGCAATATTTTTACAAATACTGGGTCAACTTTTAAAAAATAACACGATACACACTCGCGTGACCCAGCTGTTATCGATCAGACAGTATTCATGACTGAAATCTTCACGGGGAAATGGGCATTTTCCCTGCAAAGTTCACGAACCTCGATACCATAATTCAATAAAACGTATGAAAAAAAACATTCTTACCGTGCTTGCCGTAGAATAATGCATCAAAACTAACTGTCAGCGCATTTTCAAACCTTTGTTTACATACATTTCAACCAACTGACATTTTAAACACAAGGGTGATTTCATTGCTCCAATGCGGAGTTGTGTCCTTACAACTGGAGATTTCATTCATAAATACGGTCTGATCGATAACAACTGGGTCAAGCGAATTATGTATAGCTTTTATTTCTTAAAATTTGACCCACATGTGTAGAAATATAACAATATATATACATTTCCTAAAAGGAAATTCATTTCTGCGTTGAATAAGACCGGGTCATGAAAATCGCTGCAAAATTATTTAGTAATGGCTGCTCAAAACGATGCACCCCGTTTTCGGATGATTTCGAGTTGGATACCTTGTTATAATATAAAACGGTAGTGATTTTTTTTTTTATAGAAAATTTGATTTTTCGTTTTTAATATGATTATTTATCATTCAAAAAGATGTTTTCACTAATTATTATCATAGCCACACGCTAACCACCTGTGTGTCCAGCACGTGTGCCGGGAGAACAGGGCTTAATGTATTTTTTGTTAAGCTCTATAATATTTATATCCAATCTGTATGAAAAAAATGTCGGTGAACATTATTCCGGTGTTAATTTTTGAAAATATTGAGCATTCGTTAATTATGGATCTAAAACGGAACATTAAATACCGGGCATATTGCATATTAGATCGGACACATGAAATTATTTCGAAAGAAAGCCAATAAGAGTTTCAATTCTACAAGAGTAAGTATCGCTGTGCACGATTACGCTCTTACTGCTCGTATATATTTGACTCTTGGCAAATACCTAGTGTTTTATTTTGCTTAATCTAAATTGTGTCATGCATCTATATGTACTTAAAGCAGCATGACCAACAGCTCTTTCATATGTGAAAGAGATTGACACGAAATACCTACCCATCTATAATAAAGTTTATATGTGCACTTCAATATTATAGTTTTAAAGCATTTTATGTGGTGCAATATAAAAGTACTCTAGTAAATTTGAAATTATGTAATCGATTTCCTCTCAACATACATGCAAAGTTCCAGATAACTTTTCAGCAAAAATCTTGGTTTACACTCTATAATAATCCAGCCTTAAAGTCTATATTAATTCTTTTTTTTCATGTAAATATAATTTTTGGCACATCCGCATTTAGGTTTATAGTCTAAGAAGAGCTAATGACAATTGCCGGTTTACAGCAGACTTTTGCGATAAAAGGACCAGATAATGGAAAACGTTCGGCTTTTCGACTGTTGTAAAGATGGTCTGTTATTCATAATAACGTTAAAGTGCTGTTGATTTCATAATTGTTATGAGGGCCTAGACGAGTGGGAACTCATTGATAAAATGTTTACATTATATGCATTGATATTGAGTTTTACGCATGATCACACATTTTGAATTCTTATTTTATTTTTCCAATGTGTAACCGTACGCACAGAATTTAAGTCTACTTTTTTACTAAATTTAATTCAATTTTTTACGACTTTAAGCGTCTTATCTGGAGCTCTGCATACATGCATTAGTAGCATATATTGAAATATATCCATAGACTTTCTTTGGTTATTGAAGGTAAATTACTGTACAAAAAATATGGTTAGTCATTAACCAAAAAAAAGTTAAGTCTACAAACACGCGGTTAATTTCGGTTCAGTAGCAAATATCTTACAAAGGTGCGCAACTTCTCCTATAACATAAAATTTCCGTTATACGCCGTAAATTTTCGTAGTCCTCCGTAGCATTTCGGAATGACTGTCAATTGACATCATTGTATCATGCATGATAGTATGTTGCTTTGTGCTTGGGTGAAACTCACATCTTACCATCGCGTTAATTTATTAAACGCATTAATATTTGATTTCATTATGCACTGCGCCTATTGCACAAGTCTCTCTGCACAAAGCAACATACACATATGCAGCATGCAATTAACGAACAAGAATGTTGCATCTGTACACATGCATGATACCATTAAGCAGAATGTAAATAGACATTGGACATCAGGCAAGATGTAAGTGTCATCAAGCATGAAAAGGTGTCTACATATTAATTGAAAGTACCATCAAGAATCATGACACAGTCACAAAGAAGGATGTAATTTTTACCTAAATACCCTTCCATATTTGTCGGCACTGTGTGTTTGCTTAATTTCACTGAAGAACGTCTACTGGTAAATCTTACAAAAAAAGTGATAAATAAGACTGAGTAGCAATTTTTTCGGCGTTGCTGTTTAACGTCAAATTTGGCCTTTCAACGAACTTCTTAAAAGCCCATTGAACTTTAATGAAGAAGTTTCCCGCTTGTAGGTCCGAATGAATTAAATCAAATTTTGCAATTGGCAATTTGATAGAAATCCCCATAAAACATTGCACATAGCTTTCTGAAATAAACAGGCCACATTGAACGCATTCACGATATCCAACAGCTCTCTTTGCAAAGACCTATCTAGTGTTTCTTGGCCGTGTAAGATCTATAATTAGAACATCGTCACCTAAACATCTACTAATAGAAGAGCATATTTTAGGGAAACAAATTCAATAAGAGTACAAAACGTCCACGATCAATAATGTGTAGTTTGTTAAAGATATCACGGCAGTAAAAACATAGCACTTTAAAGAGACCACAATCTGGTACATTTGGTCAATTGTTGCGTCCGTGGCGGACAATACATTTTTAAAAAGAAAGCGTACAAAAAAGCAAACACAAAGTTCTTCGTAAGCTTGTTTTAATCTTAAAAACACATAATCGACAGTCATTCCAGTCAAATACAATACTAACAGTCAGCACTCTAGAGATCAAAAGTGCGGATATAAATATTTAATTCAGGGATATCAAGTGTATCAAGTTCGAATTCCGGAAAAAATAGCCGGTAGTCTGGGGCATTAGGTCCCTTACAGGGATAAAAGGTAAATCCCCGCCCGAGCCGTAGCTAACTGATTTATTGTAGTCTTTCTAGTTGCAATTTCTGGTGAGTACAATGCGGAATATTACGGATATTTGCAACATGTCGAAGATTTTCGGAAAGTAGCGAAGAGGTTTTCGTCAGTTAATATTCATGTCCGTGCCGGCCGCTAACTTATCAGAATCAATAAAAAAGAACCAGAAAAAATCGGTACCGATCGCAAATTTCCGGAATTCCGATAAAGCTTCAACATAATTTGTTCTCAAATGATCGCGTACTCGAACGAATCTGTCCCTACGCCTCAAACTCCCTTTAAATCTCATCGGACGTACATTGATCTCAAAATCTATCCTTGACGACTCAAATCATATTTCCTGAATAGTTTGGCCTATTGACGTCCCTGTAATTATAACAATGGTCTTTTGGATAAACACCGCTAAGTTGTTGCAATACAATAACCGTTTAAAATAGTTACCGGTTTTCATTTAATAAAATGAGTAAGTCATATTCGAGATTTCAGCGATTGCCAATATTTTGCTTTTGTTTCTCATAAGCATATGGTGCTTGGTATCTGCTATTGACTCCTATGTAGATTGCAAATATTACATAACCCTTACAGCGGCCGAGCGCAGATATCTGCATTTGGCCGCTAAAAAGAAAAATCTTTGCGCATTAATTTAATTCAAATCTCATTATCATAATCAAAATCATCATCATCGTCGTCGTCGTCACTACTACCACCACCACCATCATCATCATCATCATCATCTTCTTCTTCTTCTTCTTCTTCTTCTTCCTCCTCCTCCTCATCATCATCATTAACAACAACAGCAACACCAACTTAACATCATCATCAAACAACAATAAACATCGGTAGCATACAATGTGCTTCATCAACCATACATAATTATATGCGTTAAAACACCATAATAGAACAGCATGAATGAAGCTGTCTATTACTCTTTTATATTTCCTATACCAATATTTTTTTTTCGTTAATTGAAGGACTAGTTGAAATCTTCTATAAAAGCCCTCCCACCCCCCCCCCCAAAAAAAAAAATAAAAAAAAAATAAAACATAATAATAATAACCCTAGCAAACAACAATAAACATAGGTTAGTTAGTATACACTGTGCTTTAGCAACCATGCATAATGAATGTTTATGACTTCGGACCGTTGTGATCAAATTTAAAAAAGCAAGATGGTATGTATGCGGGGTATCCGGAGAAGCGCACCCCCGGAGAACTGCCCCCCGGAGAACTGCCCCCTTATTTTAAAGGTGGCGGAGAGGTGCCCCCCCCCCATCAAATCGGTAGGGGCGGAGAACTGCCCCCCTGTCAGAATTTAGTAGGCGGATATCTGCCCCCCATCAAATCTGTCGGGGCGGAGAACTGCTCCCCCCCCCCGGTGTCATATTAGTTATTAGTTACGTAGTGAAAACAATACTTAAGGGTAATTTTACGTTATCGCCGTACACATTTTATCCGGTAACAATTTAATTTCAGTACAAGTATATTACCATTTATCGAACTAAATAACACAAATTGTCTAGAGGCATGTGATAATACTGTTTAAGGCCCTTGGTACGCATCTGCACCACTCACTATACATGAATGCCATGTAAAAGTCGTGTTTTAATAAGAGCGCGAAACATAGTCGAGATCCACACAGGAAACGCGTGCGTGTTAATACTGGCCATGTGTCGCAACTAAATATAGACGTGCAACTCAGTACTTATTGAGAAAAAGTTACATCGGAATTAAAGGGGCCTTTTCACAGATTTTGGCATTTTTTTAACTTATTCATTAAATGCTTTATATTGATAAATGTAAACATTGGATCGTAAAAGCTCCAGTAAAAAATCAAGAAAAAAATTAAAAAAAGGAAAAGAACATTGCCCGGAGCAGATTTCGAACCAGTGACCCCTGGAGTCCTGCCAGAGTCCTGAAGTAAAAACGCTTTAGCCTACTGAGCTATTCCGCCGAGTACACATGTTTGACGTATTTTATACCTTATATAAGCAATCTTCGTAGTTTCACAAAATTTAACGACAAAAACAGAACTCTCCAAATTATTCAATCGTTTCGCGTTGCAACGCTTTATATTTTTTAGGTTTTAAAATCGTCAAAAGATGCATATAATGGCTATATTAGAGCATGGTTAATGTTCAGTATAACTGTTTCCCTCACAAATATCATAACTAAAACGAAAACTTACGAATCTGAAACAACTTTTTTCAATTTTGTCAATTTACCAAAGCGTGAAAAGATCTCTTTAATTTACATTATAAAGATAGTATTGACCCATGGAAAAAAAACGTAAATTTACGTATAAAAAAGTAAATTAATAGGCAAAGCAAAGGCAATAATTTAGCTGACTTGAAGAAAAAAGTGAAGTGAAGTCGAATTTATAATCAATTTATTTATGTTGTTTAGTAAATTCATGTGACATACAAAATAACATACATAAATACACACATTACGGCAACAGTTTGCATTTTGAGCAGATCATGTCGACATGCCAAACAAACAAAATCGGTAACAGTTGCTTTAATTAGCAGCTAATAAGGCAGGCAGAGAACTTGTTCCCGTTAACGATAAGCACCGCGATCTTTTAATTGGTAGACCGGACCGACCTTAATTGTTAAGAACTTGTTAGCTTTGAATAAAGCCGCATATTGAATAAAGCCGCATATTGAATAAAGCCGCATACGTGTTTATTATATTGAACCGTCCAAATCCGTAATTGGCGAAAACAAACAAATAAATTATTGTTTTCAGCTTGCATAAGGATGGATTAAATTGCATGCTAATTGTTTGTTTTAATTAAGGGGAAAATATCAAATAATTCAGCCGCGAAAACTTTTTATTAGCAAAAAGTGATTTGTTTTTCTTTGTTCACATAGACGAAAATCACGTGATTATCAAGATGGCGACGTCCATGCCGAGGCAGGTATTTTTTTTTGCAGTTTTATAACTTTTATTACTTGTACAACTTTATATTATTTTTGAAATTTCACTCAATTTCCAGACATAATAGCAAGAAAGTTACTGGCGTTATTGTCATTTTAATACTCGCTTTATATATCGCCGCGAAACTTCTTTAATTAGGGGGCACTTCTCCGGGTCATCAATTCTGACAGGGGGGCAGTTCTCCGCCCCTTATTAATCAGCAGGGGGGCAGTTCTCCGCCCTATAAAAAACAGTGAGGGGGCAGTTCTCCGCCCAGTGAAAAATCTTTGGGGGGCAGTTCTCCGGGGGGGCACTTCTCCTAGAGCCTGTATGCGGCACACAACACATAGATAATTATAGTTTTATACCTTAAACGTAGTTCATCAAAATAAAGATAAGTTATTATCTATGTAATACTTAAATTAGGTTTATAACGTATGCATATTTGTCTAAAACTTGTGAAATGTGATTCGTAAGCCGACGACAACATTATCATTCGGACCCTTCTCCCCACCTAACAATCGAGATTAAACACCTGTGGAGATCCCGATCTTATCAATGAATAAACCGGTTCAATGATGTCAAGTCAAATAAAACATACCATTACTATCCAAATAAATATCTATCAAAAAATGTAAATTGATATACCTACTTAACTAAAACTAAACTTAAACGATTAGCAAGAAAAATATATAAAGAAGAAGCAGGCAAAGTAGACAAATTAATTGTAACATATGTTTTCTCAGTCTCCCACTGTTGAACAATATAAATAGTATTTATCGCCACCCCCAAAAGGGATCTTTATCACAAGTTTGGCTCAACTAATATATAATCGTGACAGGACAAACTGTCAACAAATACCTTGTTAATGTTTTATACATAACTCCAATCAAAGGTCAACTTCCAAGGAAACTGCGGCATGTTAAAACTGTTGATTATGACAAAATGTTGTTTAGTACAAATCAGTACAATAGCGTCTGTTATGTGGCCTATACTAATCCAGTTAAATAAAACTTTAATCGCAGAAAAGTTTAGATTCTTTACACCTTTAAAGGGGCCTTTTCACAGATTTTGGCATTTTTTTTAACTTATTCATTAAATGCTTTATATTGATAAATGTAAACATTGGATCATAAAAGCTCCAGTAAAAAATCAAGAAAAAAAAAAAAAGGAAATGTACATTGCCCGGAGCAGGGTTCGAACCAGTGACCCCTGGAGTCCTGGCAGAGTCCTGTAGTATAAACGCTTATGCCTACTGAGCTATTCCGCCGAGTACACATTCTCGACGTATTTTATACCTTATATAAGCAATCTTCGTAGTTTCACAAAATTTAACGACAAAAACAGAACTCTCCAAATTATTCAATCGTTTCGCGTTGCAACGCTGTATAATTTTTAGGTTTTAAAATCGTCAAAAGATGCATATAATGGCTATATTAGAGCATGGTTAATGTTCAGTATTAATGTTTCCTCACAAATATCATAACTAAAACGAAAACTTACGAATCTGAATCAACTTTTTTCAATTTTGTCAATTTACCAAAGCGTGAAAAGATCCCTTTAAGAAAATATATAAAACAGTTCTTTCCTGTTTTAACAAAATGATACATTTAAAAATAAATTATGAAGCATCGCTAGCAATATTAGAAAGAGAAGTAGAAGGAGAATTATTATCAATAGTAGCAGTAGCAGCAGCAGCAGCAGTAGCAGCAGTAGCAGTAGCAGAATCAGTAGCAGTAGCAGTAGCAGTAGCAGCAGCAGCAGCAGTAGCACTAGCAGTAGCAGTAGAAGTAGCACTAGCAGTAGCCGTATCAGTAGCAGTAACAGTAGCAGCAGCAACAGCAGCAGAAGCAGCAGCAGCAGCAGTAGCAGTAGCACTATCAGAAGCAACAGCAGCAGCGGCAGTGGCAGCGGCAGTGGCAGTGGCAGTAGCAGTGGCAGTAGCAGTGGCAGTAGCAGTGGCAGTAGCAGTGGCAGTAGCAGTGGCAGTAGCAGTGGCAGTGGCAGTAGCAGTGGCAGTAGCAGTGGCAGTAGCAGTAGCACTATCAGTAGCAGCAGCAGCAGCACTGGCAGCGGCAGTGGCAGCGGCAGTGGCAGTGGCAGCGGCAGCGGCAGTGGCAGCGGCAGTGGCAGCGGCAGTGGCAGCGGCCTTGGCAGTGGCAGCGGCAGCAGTAGCAGTAGCAGTAGCAGTAAGAGTAGCCGAAGCAGTAGCAGTAGCGGCTTTTTGCTTTTTTGTTTTAGAAGTGTTTGTCGTATAAGAAGAACGCAAGGAAGACAAATTAATTGTAACATGTGTTATCTTAGTCTCCGTTGTAGTAGTATTTGTTGTATCTACACAGCCATTTTTCAGTCACCTGAGAGACATGTTTTTATAAGAGATTTAATTGTGGACCAATACATCGTGTATTAATATCAGTGTACACACTGGGACACCACATGGGGCGAGGATTAACAGATAAACTAGGCCTTCAATTAATTATGCGCCTAGAGGCAAACAATACTATAACTTACTGATAATTTTAGGATTGGGATGTGTTTGTATCTTATTTGAAATTAGCTAGCTTAATTCAAAAACTAATTATAGCCTCAATATTATCACAAGAACATCATCACATATTCATTGTGCAATATATAATCATATCACCATCACAATATGCCAGAGCGTTAGTATTTATTGTGCATACATATCCTACAGCAACATTTACAAAACTTATTACAAACCAACCGCTCAAGCTTTAATTAAGATTGATTTTAATTTATATTATGACATACATTAAAGATCACTGTCAATTAATTAAAAAATAGCTTGATGCTTCGTACTCAGCGATTTAAATAAAAGAAACGTTGCGTACACAATAATTGGGGTTAATAAAAAAAGTCTGCAATTAAAATAATCAAATTTAAATAATACAAGATTTAGTTTCAAATTGTCGCTCAAAAAATGTATCAGTTATATCAGTTACTAGGGAATCGATTTGTTTAATCTCCGCAATCCAATAATAATTATGGTGTTTGTATGACAAATTAATAGCTCTTCGTCATTGAATGTATGATACTCATAAAAATATTGAAACAATAACCACAACAACAACAACATATGTGATTATGTATATATCTTCTTCAGATACTCTGTGTCATACTTTCAAAATTATCCTCATAAGATTCATAATAATAAAATAAACACTATTGCAATCTTAGTAAAAACCAACTTAGCCGTTATGCTAAGGATTTTATGTTCAGTATGCGTGTACATTTCAATATTATATAACAACAAGTGTTCACAAATACCTATGTTTAATAAATATTAAAAACATGAGAACCAATGAAGGTATTTCATTTTAATAGACTAGTTTTACCGTGTGTGTACATTCATATAAAATCTTTTGAAAATCACACTTGAGATAATGTCTTTAGGTTTTGCTATTTCTAATCGATTTTAACACCATAAAACCACCGTATTTTCTCTTACATTCTAAATTTTCTTACATTTCCTTTTTAAGCCAAAATATTTATGTTTTCATGATTCTAAATTTTCGGACATACGGATTTTCGTACAGTCAGTTAAACAGCGCTATTTTATCAGATGTTGACCCTGTTTTTGCTTATCTGATGACCCTGCGGTCATGCATTCTTACAACCGGATTAAAGTAATAAAACAGAATCATGCCTAAGGGCAATCGACCATTACATTTGCGTACTTGGGTAAATTACCTTGTAAACCTCTAATAAGCAATGGTTCCTTCCAACAGCGTTTGAAATGATATCGTATTAAGAAAGCCAAACGTTTATTGTTTTTACTTTTTATATATTATTTCAGTTGATTGCAAAGCTGTTAAGTTGCATTTTTAAAGTAAAGAACGAAGGGAACAACACAATAAAATTATGTACACTGATGTATTATTTCTACTTCAATTAAATAATTGACAAACAAACATAACACACTTGTCTCTAAATATTTTTCGTATTTAAATTTTCCAACACGAAAAACAATATCTTTAAGTGAACGGAAACTTATAATTATTACGGCATATAGTAAAAGCAGAGTTGTCTGAACCATCAGTAAAATAAAAAATAAAAAATGACACAGCTTATTTTTCCCTCAAGTGTTAATGATAATATGGATAAACAATTAAAAATACATAAAGTCAATTGTGTTGATTACTCGTTATTGAAATATTGCAATGCCAATTATAAGACATCTGATTAAAAACAAAATGTATGGTGGAATACCTAATCTGGAAATACAAACTAATGATACTATTAATGCAACAACAACAATCACATCTTTTCAAGCGCAATCAGAAAACTGCTACAGCTTTGTATTAACAAACATAAATATGTTTGTGCTTATAGATTTTGATAAACTTCAAATCTTTAAGCGTGCTATGAATTGAATATAATTTATATTTAAAAGTTTTGCTACTCTGTTGATAACTAGCAACAGCAAAAAGGAAGATACCATTTTTTATCATCTAATTTTATTTATATTTCATTGTTTATTTGTTTATGATCACAAGGATTGTTTGGATAACAGAGTGTGTCTAGATATACCGGTACCCTTAAAAATATTTTTATGAATTGCAATTAAGCGTAGAAATTAAACAGGCCCTAATACAGACACCATTTTTATCGGAATGCGATTATAGTTTCAATAGCAACTCGTAACGCTTTTAGCGACAAATTGACTTGGTCAAATACTGCATCTTAAACGGATAAATAAAATTGAAACCATTTATTTTCAATATTATCAAAATTATTATTTAGTTATTAATACATTAAGCAGCAAACTCTATTAATCAAAAAGATTTGATATAACATCCGAATTCACTGCAAAAATGAGCTGAGCGATAGGTTTTACGGTTGTTGAAATTGTTCACGATGAGAATGACGATGACGACGATGATGACGATGACGACGACGAGGAGGAGAACAACGACGATAACAATGACGATGATGATGATGATGATGACACTGATGATGATGATCACGACGATGACGACCATAACGATGTTGTTGGTGATAGTGACGATAATGCTGCTGCTGCTGCTGATGACGATGCTGCTGCTGATGATGCGGTGGAGGCTGAAGAGCATGACGAGGGCGACGACGACGACGACGACGATGATGATGATGATGATGATGATGATGATGATGATGATGATGATGATGATGATGATGATGATGATGATGATGATGATGATGATGATGATGATGATGACGATGATGATGACGATGATGATGATGATGATGATGATGATGATGATGATGATGATGATGATGATGATGATGATGATGATGATGATGATGATGATGATGATGATGATGATGATGATGATGATGATGATGATGATAATGATGATAATGATGATGATGATAATGATGAGATGATGATTATGTTGATGATGATGATCATGATAACGTTGATAACGATGATGTTGATGAAAATAACGATACTGTAAGTAGTAAATTAACTCATTAATTGTTATTATAATACACAAGCACATGCTAATGGATCTGTATCCGCAAGGCGGTCAAATGAAAACTCACTTGGTATAAATATGAAAAATTGAATCAAAATATCATTGATTAGCTTGTTCGCATTGCATATGCTTATCATTGTGCACAGGCTAATCTTATTTGACGTGCATTAAGCCTCGTTTTCCATGAAAGCAGCCAATATGTGCATATTTTAATGATAAACACTAGACTGGCCAATGGCGTTTACAAGCTGGTATATACATTCACTGCTAGAGCAGAATCATTTGTCGTCTGCTGCAGACAGGCAGTGGTAATCGTTCCTAGCAGAGTGAGTTGTGGTTCTTGCCGTACTTAAGTCTTCTAAGCACCTACTGATTTGCATTTATTACCCATTCTCTTGAAACGCCGACTAATAAAGTGCGATAAACCGCCTTTAAGCACTTGGCACATTAACAAATAAGAACATTCCACACCTAACCGAGAACCGACGTCTTTAATCGCGAAACTATTACCAGAAATTGAATACCGCCAGAAACAACAATGAGCTCACTTCGATTAAATATAAATACACTATATTCATTGCGTCCTACGCAATCAAACATATCAACCGAAAATACCAGCGAATACAGTATTATATATGACATCGATCTTATATATCGCCTCAGACATGCGAGAGCGCCACGATGAGTGAAGAGTGTGTGTATGAGAGTTTGTTTAAAGGTCCTACTAGCCTCTTCACGAGATTTGTGTAGCCCGACCTGAATGATGAATGAAATGGATGTAGTAACAGTTATATGAACACGATATATCCGTACCAATATCCACGTGAGCATATACTAATAATAATTAATTTTTTAATCGCCATAAGCTTGAAAATAAACGTAAATAGATACAACAAAGACCAATTCGGAGACTTTAAAAATTTTTAATTACCTCCCCTGCAATAGAAAATATATATGGAGACTCGCATTCTATGGAATATCTAAATCTCATTATATCTTTCTCCGAAATTTTTTTCTGGTAAAAATCATCTTAAATTTAGCTGTATATTCGTATGTAATTAATTAAACAAGAGTTATAAAAAGGCATTGCAAAAAATATCGCGTTTTACTTGAATAAGTTACCTCCCTTAAGCCTATCGGAATATCAAAAATACGTATATAAACAAAACGCGTTCCTTGCATAAGTGATAATAAAGCGCGTGCCCGTGCCACTCGTCCTCCAAATACTTACTAAATATAGTACAACGTATCTACAATCATTGCGACTAACTCATACCTCAGTAAATAAGTAACCAGGATAAATATACGTTTTGGTAATTAAGATATAAAACATACATATAAAAATTTACATGTTCCCTATCTGCCGAACCCGATCCATGGACTATAGCCACAAGAGGTTTCTATGTACCTATGTAGCCGGATTGCGCCCTCAGAGCGCCCAACACCGACACAGATCACGCTACTCTCCGGTCAAACACAATACTGCATAGGACTACTGCCTTTGTCACCATATTATCAGAATCATTAAAGTGCAAAATGGAAACTTTCAACTGTCCTTTCACTTCATAAGCCATTGGCGATCTTCAATGATCGCTTATTTCCGAGAGATGCATTTTATTTTTTTCAAACTTCGAATTTTGATATATGTTTAACTTATTCATTTAGATTACATTATTTTCACTATAAATATTGACTTTGATCCAATTATCATCTGAAAAATACGATTTCGCGATTTCTTCAAAGATCGAGCGAGCCTTTTTACCTGTTTACTTATATATATCTAATTTAAGGTTACACAGATGTAAAGTTGTCGTGGCCGAGTGGGTAAGGCGATAAAATTGAAATCTTTTGGGATTTTCCAGCGCAGGTTCGATTCCTGCCGACATCGCATACTTTTTGCGACGCGTTTTATTTCTTTTCTAACGTAATTTGATTTAATATAGCACATAAGCTATGTTTATTGTTAAATATGTTGAAAATTGTATGCACATCCTTCAATTTTAAAATTAAAACAACGTTATGGCTAAATTGATTAATTTACTGCTGAAAATACGAATGATGCATGTTGCATTTTTATTTTTATTTCAAAAAGTAAACGGTAAATCTGTCTATTTTTTGGTATTTTTGCTGTATATAGTGTTTCTATAAAAACTTAATTTAAAATATAACTTAAATGATACTATTTTGAATTTTATGACACTTTGTTTTTAACCGACCCAATTTTTACTTGGCTGAAATCACTTACATTTCATGGCGCTATTCCATAGATTAAAATTTGTAAAAAATAAATGTCTGTAAAAGAATACTTATTTCATCTTGTTTAAACTTTAAACACCTTTACTGCATCTGTACACACCAACTGCATGCCCACATTTGGAAATTTGAATGAATTATGGAACTTTTATATACCCCAGGGGTGAAAATAAACTAGACAAAAGCCGAGCGTGAGGGTGGTTTTGAAAAAATCGGTTTATTTTTTTTAAGCATGGAAAGCTACCTACAAATTTGCATGTAGTTTAGTGAAATGATGCTGATTAGGAAAATAATTAATTAAATTATATTTGGATATGTGCCCATTAGAGGTGCGCAAGCTTAAAAAGGTAGAATTACCGAAATTCCCGTTCTTACACGTTGTAGCATGGATCGGGTATTGAACACGATACACGTGTGTATTAGCACCCTACTGTAGTCCCGGCGGGGTTATCAACTGCACCAATACACCGGTAAGCAACCAGGGGAATATCATATGAAAAAAGAACTATCATGCATGTTTGTTTTGTTAAAGTGTGTCACAAAATTTCCCTAACTGCCGATGTCGGCTATAATCTCGGTATAAACATGCAAAGAAATTAACATATATATAATGTTAATGCCGATATGTTATTGGACATTTTGTATGTCAAATGTTCATTATTTGCATTAAAATTAAGACGATTGTATTGAACACGATACACGTGTGTATTAGCACCCTACTGTAGTCCCGGCGGGGTTATCAACTGTACCAATACACCGGTAAGCAACCAGGGGAATATCATATGAAAAAAGAACTATCATGCATGTTTGATGTGTTAAAGTGTGTCACTAAATTTTCCTAACTGCCGATGTCGGCTATAATTTCGGTATAAACATGCACAGAAATTAACATATATATAATGTTATTGCCGGTATGTTATTGGACATTTTGTATGTCAAATGTTCATTATTTGTATTAAAATTAAGACGATGCTTATTTGCCAGAAAGCGTTTATTTCAAATTCAAAACAAGCAATAATCATACATAATACAAAAATATAAAACTAACAAAATGGCAACACTCTCGCTTAACGCAACGTTCAGAAGCACGCGCACTTAACAAAATTATTGCAACTAATGCAAGCTGTAATTAATATGTGACTACTTGCTATACAACCAGTATCATGCGAAAATTGATCTTATTTAATTGTGGTTCCCTCTTTGAATTTATGTTGCCTGTCGACTTTTAGAATAATGTGTCAGTAAGAAATGTATTGCTTGCTCTACAACCAGCATCATGCGAAAATGGATCTTATTTAATTGTAAATCCCTCTTTGAACTTAAGTTGTCAGTCGACTTTTAGAATAATGTGTCAGTAATAAATGTTTTTCTTCAGTTTCACATGTTTTTTAAGAAAATTTAGTGAAAGATGCAAATGTGTCTTATTTATTTTTTTCTGTGTCTTCAATGTATCTTATTTATATGTGACTGCGTGCTTATTTTTTTTTCAAGAAATGAAAGATGCAAATGTGTCTTATTTTAATTTTATCCATGTCTTAAATGTGGCTTATTTATATAAGATAAAATGATATACTGCCAGTGTCATGCAAAAAAGGATCTAATTTCTTAATATCCACATTCACGCTTTGTTCTTTATTAGCACCGTCTTTAATTAGGCTATCTATTTAAAGTACAGATTACTGTGAACTTAATAATTGTGCAACGGTGATGTTGATCCATTATCGTTGTTAATTTAAAATGTAGACAACAAGTTAGCAATTAATGAAATCAGTTGTTTTGGAAGTAAATCTAATTGTTTCTGTACAGTAGCCAGGTGGATGTGTATTGAGCGGATAAGATAGGGATCACCACAACAAGTTTCTAATACACAGTATAGACTTCCCCTATTATTATTAATTACCTGATTGGAATAAAAAAGTGTTAAAGATCATTTCATGTGAAAAGCAGGATTTCTGACATAATTTCAATCGTTTTGCTTTTATACACAATTTCATGGAACAATGAATATATTGGCGCGATGGAACACAATTTATAAATCAAGCTGACAGTATAGTATCATTTTTTAATTATGTGTAATTTAATTCGCATTTCTCCCTTAACTCGTTCAATGACACGTGAACTTATATCAATTATAAAACATCACGTGCATCATTAAATATTTTTTTTTAATTATGAAAACATATATGTTCTACATGGTTTTGTTTAGTTTTTTTTCTCAACCAGAGAGACATTATAAAACATTGTTATATATAAAGCGCTTTACTTTTCTACATTACATAAAGATATATCGATTTTTTTGTTAAGTGTACGTGCTTGACATATTTATAAAAAGGCAGTGTTTATTTTTGTAATAAAATCGAAAATTGACAATTTGATGCAATCCACATTGTTTAGCGGCCAAGCGCAGTATTCCGCTCTCGGCGGCCGATGGTGTATTGCAATATATACAATGAAAAGCTGGGTTTCTGACATAATTTCAATCGTTTTGTTGACGCGGAAGTGCTTTTTGGTGGCCAAAAATACTATTGTTCCCTTTATTTAAACCTAAATCAGTATTTTTTTACACTTGAAGGTTTGTACAGCGGGGATTTCGGTACCGGCGCGGGTTTATGTGCTTGTTAAGAATTACCGAAATCCCCGCTAAGAGGCAACATATTATCCTGATTTATGCTTTGATTAAACATTGATAACTAAATTGCAAAAGTGTATAGCATATTGTAAATAAGGTAGTACGATATCATTTGTTTCATCAGATTTGTTTGGAAAATACTTTCTGAAGACTTATTATTACTATGTCATGTTATATTTACATATACTTTTGTGTAACCAATGTTTTAAATGTACATTTTACCTTTTTTACATTCGTTTACACATTTTTCACATTAATAAACTATTTAATAATGGAAAAAATATTCTGATAAGAGTGTTTAAATGATTAACACTAATATGATTGTGTACAAATCAACATTAATGCAAAGCCAAAACCCAAACATAATGACATATAGACCCTTTAAGGCGTAATATGGAGGATTGGCGTAAACATGGGTGATTTCGGCTCTGGGCGTACGAATGTAGCAGTACCGAAATCCCCGCTGATTATTTTCCAAAAGAAGTAACCGAATGGGAGATAATACATGTCACTGGTTGCTAATGAAAAAAAACACTATAATAATTTTGTTGACACTTGAAGGTTTGTACAGCAGGATTTCGGTACCGGCGCGCGTTTAAGTTCTAGTGTAGAATTACCGAAATCCCCACTGAAAGGCAACTTAATGCTGTCAAGAGTGCTTAATAATTAAAATTAATATCAAATTTGTTGCACCTTAACATTCATGTGAAGTCAAAAACCATTCATACCGATGACCTATTGACCCTTTAAGGCGTAAATATGGGGATTTCGGTACTAGGCGGGCGAATGTAGAATTACCGAAATCCCCTTTTCATCATCGCACATTAGTGTAACATAAATTTTAACACAATATATGTAGGGAAACTCATATGAATCGCGTAATGTGAAAATGATTATTATGCTATTATTCGACCACGAAACTTGACGTGACTTAATACCGGACATTATGGAATGGAGCTACGCTTGCCGTATTTGACATAAGACCCATTTTCGCAAATTATCTTATCAATGCTTATATGAATTTGATTGCTATAATCTTATGCGTATTCGACACGGAATTATTGTCAAGGTTTTTCATTTTGTCAATATTTATCATAGCAGGGGACATTGCTGACATCAATATGGATACTGTTTTCATTTTCTGTCGAGAAATGATATGACTTATTATCAAGATTATTTTATAGTACGGTAGCGTTCTCTTCACAATTGAGATTTATTTGTACAGGTAAATTGCTCTTATACTCACCATTCGGACTCGACGATCGGCTCGAATAAAAATGTTAGTCGCTTAAAAGTACAAATTCATCATATTGAGCACGATTATCATTATTATTATTATTATTATTATTATTATTATTATTATTATTATTATTATTATTATTATTATTATTATTATAATTATTATTATTATATAGCTTTTAGAAACTTATACCTTAAAAAAAATCCCATTGGAAAAAAAATCCCATGGGAAAAAAATCCCATGGGACAAAAAAATCCCATGGGAAAAAAAATCCCATGGGATTTTTTTATTATTTTAAAACACGATATAACGCGTTGAAATCGCGAGAAATGCTCATCATTTGTTAAAAGGTAGTGTTTCTGAAGGTTACATGAATAAATCTCTAAAAATCAGAAAAAAATCCCATGGGATTTTTTTTTTCCCATAAAAAAATGGGATTTTTTTTCTATCAAAGTAAATTGAACGAAAATAAGCACAAATGCTTTAACAATGCTTAAAATCGATAACTAAGCACAAACGAACGTGTTTTATGTTTTTGAAAATCCCATGGGATTTTTTCTCCCATAAAAAAAGCTGGAGAAAAATCCCATGGGAGAAACCAAAATTCCCATGGGATAATGAAAAATCCCATGGGAAATTACAAAAATCCCATGGGAACCCCAACTTTGCAAATAAAGTTCATAGTGAAGAAAACGCATTTAACAAGCAAAAATAACCAATTATTAATCACAAGTTAGACTTTTATCTTATACTTTATCACAAATAAGCAAACCTTCAAGAAAAAGGGTACTTAAGTTTGCGAAATTTCGGTTTCGCAAAGTTTTTCCGGTGGCCGTTAGATATTGAAATTATTTCAGAATAAATCAAATTTAATGAACGAACACAAATAAGGATGTAAACAACCAGCAAATAGATTGACTTTATGTACGCAACATATACCGGTAGTAACTGATTTGAACATTTATGTCTGTAAAAACCTACCTTGTTACATATTAAATAAATTCTCTTGATAAATGTAATTGTTTTTATTTAATTATTCACACCAATTTTGACACTCTTTGTTTTAGCGTTTTTTACCCGGTGTTTTATTGCACCGTTGTTCATCATAAACCGATTATCTCGTTATGATCGGATACTGTCCAAACAATTACAAAGAACACATGGTGTTATAAATCCAGGGACCTATTCTTGGGTCCCTGCATAAACCACATGTGGCATACAAGTGTCTGGTCATTAAACACAATTTATGATACCTCCATGTCATCTCTTGGCATATTGAACGATCATCTAAGCAAAATTGTAAAGCCAAAATAAGAAACAGTTGCTTAAATAAAATAGTTTAACATATTTAAAAAAGAAGAAGATATTTGTCCGAAATGGATTTACAGGAACTAGTGTATATATATATTAGCCAGTTTAAACATTATAATACAGTGTTTAATAACTATAAATTAAAAATATTGTGCAATTTCACTGCTACACAATTAACGTATTTTACGATCGAGTACCGGCAAATGTAAACTCAGCAATTACGTGTTAAGATTGTACGTTACTGTAGTGTACGAAACGACACCATGAAAACAAGCAAACAACACAAGGGTAAAGAACACTTGCGTAAAAGAAATTAATATATAGATTTATTTATCATAAAATGCTAGATTGTTATCACTCCTTATCACCAGTAAAGAGAGTGCACGCAAAGACAGTTCAATTTGCATAATATGCAGTTCTTGTTTTTCATATGTATGCTAAACTTTAATATGATATTGTCATTCGATGGAAACGAAACGATAACTCATTCAATGGAAAATAAAATAACTACAATGTTTAAAATTTTTAATGTATTCTGCTATAAGGGTTTCTTTTTATATAATTGATTAAATGCCCCTCTTACACTTTCGTTCGCTTATGAACAATAACAATATCTACACCACTTATAATTATAATCAAATAAATGTATGTGTTATTATCTTTGAAATATAATTTATCAAAATCTTACTATCACAAAGAA
The DNA here is from genome assembly GCF_020536995.1 of Dreissena polymorpha. Classification (NCBI taxonomy): domain Eukaryota; kingdom Metazoa; phylum Mollusca; class Bivalvia; order Myida; family Dreissenidae; genus Dreissena; species Dreissena polymorpha. The sequence goes on from NC_068359.1 coordinate 70,917,603, forward strand.
TACGAAAGAATATTCATTGTTTTGTTTTGTGGGATTGCCAGTTTTTAGTCTTCCGACCACGTTTACTCTGATGTTAATAACTAATTCGTAGTTATATACAGAGGAAATTATATTTATGAAAATACATTTATTGGTACTAAATATTATATGTTTGCACTATTATTTACGAGTTTAAATGTTTATTTCGGATTTTTGTATCGTTTTATTGACTAAGCAAAAGACATATATACATGTTTTACGTTACTGTAACCAGTGTTTTTGCCAACCAGTCAGTGCGCATGCGCGGAAAATCCCGAATGTAAACAATAACATTCAACTGGTCTATATGCTAAAGCGAAAGTGGAAGTCCTCGTTTAAAGGAATAAGGTAAACAAACTTAATTTGTTTAACATTTACTGTTGATATTAGATATAAGTGAATACGGGATTAATATATTAATGTATTCAATCAATATAAAGTTTATTCACACGTACCAAATGTGGTGTGTGTCATAATTTTTGTAGAGTTGTTTATCAAATGTAACAGGTTCAACATTTTCAGAAAATGATTACCACTCTTCAGGCTTAAAACGAGAACAAGAAGCGATGCATATAAAAATAAAATAGCCTTTTAAGTAATTGTAGATCAGAAAAGGTTTAAGGATAAAAACGAAACACGTTTTACCATATATTTGAGTTACTTCAAGAATACCGACTTTGCTTTAATAATAAAAAAGAAAATTCGTAACAAATAAATTATCTTATAAATGTATCACTAAACGTTTGAACAGTAAAAAGCTCTTTGTGCAATTTATTGTAGGTTTTAATACATGAAAGTTTTCTTCTAAAATACACTTATTTAATTGTCACATTGATTAATTGTTGACATAACCTTTGGCTATGAAGTTTTAGAAGCTTTTTTGCAACGGTTTAAATCACAAGCAAAACGAAATCAGATAAACACATTGCACCATTGATTTTCCAATTTAGTCAACGGATTGGCTTATAATATCTAAGTAACGATTAATAAAACACCATGGATCCAAATACCAGTGCTTTTATAATATACAAACATTGTGATTGTAATAAAGTTTTACATATGCAGATACAATGACATAATTTTCCAACCACTATGTTAAAGGGACGTTCAACCACGAATGACGAAAAAAGAAAAGTTCTAAAATACCGTGTTTGTTTACAATTATTAGTTTATATTGATAAAAATATCACGACTGGTATATTGCATTACTTGAAAAAAGGTTGTTGAGTTTTCATATGTTCAGTATATTCGGTAATAAATTTTACTGGGTACAGGTACCAGGTAAGTACCAGTTAACTTTAAATAACGCAAGTAGATTGATCATCATCGTCACGTGATAAACACAGGAATGCAAATTGTGCATGCGTAGTGAATTGTATATATTTTATATATAAAATGATCAGTCCCTTTAATACTATTCAGCCCGAAAAATAATTCATTCTCAAATCAATGTTAACGATTCTTTAACTGAATCAAACGCGTTGTAACAAGCATAACTACTTAGCAAACATGTAAACGTATGAATACAATGCAAATGTACTTTTAGCAAAAGGTATGAAAACAAAATTTAAAATAAATTGTATCTGTTTGTATAAGTATATATTTCTTAAGCTTTGATAGAAAATGACTGGGCAGTTTAATGATGAATACATGGATCAGCTGGAGTCCTGGCTTGGTACGGGCCCCAAGATCTTCACCCGCCTCTACCAAATAACCAGGGACGGTTGTAACGCTATAACATTCCACCAGAAATGTGATAACCAGGGACCCACTGTGACAGTGCTGTACAACCAACATGGATCGGTGTATGGGGGATATGGGAGTGCGAGCTGGATCAGCAGCAGCGGCTCATATATAAAAGATTCAAACGCTTTCCTGTTTCAACTGAAATATTCAGGCACCGACCAATGCATAACGTTTCCAGTAACGAAGGCCGACTCTGCAATGTATGCACTATCTTCATACGGGCCTATATTCGGCGCTGGACACGATCTTGTTACATTCAAGGACACAGTGAACAGCTCTGGTGGATATTTCGCTTTAAACGGCTCTACGAACTTCGGAATCAGCTTCAACACTCAAGGCCTCACTTTTGACAAAATAATAAATAACAATTTGAACGTCACCGAGTTAGAAGTTTACAGTATTACAGGTACAAGTGCGTTATGATCGGAATATGCCAATATATTTTCAATATAAACTGACATGCCTATAACAGCCTGATTTTTGTGTGTATTTTCCAATGATTGCTAATGAATGTTCGAAAAGAACAAATCCGCAACATTATACGACTTTTTTAAATTACAATTACAACATTTTAAATTTCAAAGTTATGAAACTACATTAGCGTTTTTATCATTATCATATTACCTTTTCTATTGTGATTGTGAATATTGTTTTTTTTTTTTTTTAATTTGATAATAATCTTTCGCCATTTTATGATGATTAAAAGCGTTATGTTTGTATATATATTATGCACAGATGGGCATCGGAAGAATACTCCGACACAACTACCACAACCCTGGAGAACCAATCCTGAATGGAATGATGAGGTAAAGGTCAGAACTTATTAATGCAATGTTTTGACATGTTTTACCTTAAACAGGGGGTTGGGGCATGCGTGTACGGGAGCTTACCAGGTTTAAGTGAGGTAGGTTGGAACTTACTTCCAAGATGACGTCGTTTTCGTTTTGTTCATGAAGGAATAGCGGATATGTTCAACCGGTAAGCCACTTTATATTCATATTACTTTTAAATGAGTTGGCCCTTTCTCTCTCTCTCAGTGTGTCGCAGTTTGTTATGATTCAAGATCGTAGGCGTCGGGTTAAAAAAGTAATTGAAGGAAAACCGTCTACTAATATATGTCAACTTACTTGACCATCGAGAAATCGGACGTACACATATCATTTTCTCTTATGATACACAGTGTTGACGCACGTGTACAGTAAAATATAACAAAAATCACGAGTTTGTTTATTTTCCCAACGCCGTTTCATCTCTGACAACTAATTAATTGAAAAAAAGGATTAACCCCTTTTTTGGAACTGACTTCCTTTTAAACATATTTTGGGACCTGGTTTCCAAATGACAAACAGCTATTTCCAATGTTTAAGAGCTCGACCCGAAATACATACCAATCTTTAATAAGTTTATATGTGTACTTCAATATTATAGTTTTAAAGCAGAATGGATGGTGCAATATAAGTGTTTTATTAATTACGTTACTTACTGTAGAATTATAATTATGCTGTACAAAAATCCTGCCGACCAGCTTAATCAATTCGTCTATTTTCAAGAGGATAGATTGTGGGGTGGCTGATATACGAGATAATAGCATTTTTATATGTCCTTTTTAGTACTGTTTTAATTTATTTAACTTGTTTATTTAACGTATTTTATGACGTGTCGACCTTATTCTGATATGAACATTTTGTTTAACCATTCTTTTTCTGTCTTTTCAGATGATGCATGTTAGAAACATGCATCTTTCGTTGCAGTATTTGTAATTAGGAATTAAAAATCAGCGTAGGACTAACATGCCATGCCCCATTCATGGACCACGTGAGTTTAAATGTAGAATATGTCAGAAAGAATCATTCAACAGAGCCGGACTAAACAGAAAGATATACAGCTGATGTTTTTGTGTGTTTTTTTGTATTTTATTAAGTCTACATATACAATATATAATTTATATGAGTGCTACAAAATAACATGTTCTGTTTCATATATATCATAATGCTAGTTTCTAACGTTTTTCTGTTGAAATAAACCATTATCTGTGTTACGTCATTTCTTCCCACGATGTCTCTGCATACATGTTCAAGTGTATTTAGCACTTACATTCATGATTCAAAATTCATATGGGTCGGAATGAATTCGGTATGCATTGGACATATTAACACTACTTAAGATAAAACGTTTCGTTGCGTTTTTGTCATGATGCTAGTTTCTCACGTTTTTAAATTTGAATAAAATAGTATCTGTCATTTCTTCCCACGATGTCTCTGCATACATTTTCAAGTGTATTCAGCACTTACATACATGATAACAAAATTGGGTTTGAATGAATTCATTATCCATTTGACATATTGACCTGTCTTAGGATTCGACGACAATGTTAGTAACAAACGAAATAACATACCTACGTGAACCAATACTTTGTTTCCTCAATACAACAGTCTTAAATAATATGTATTCACATATGTATGAAAGAGGAAAAAATACATGTATATATTGATCACTTCTACTGAAATCATATCGTGTGTTGCATTGAAACAAATCTTTCTATCTACTATACGTTCACTTTTTGCGATGAATAATATATTCACCAAATCAGAACTTGTTTACAAGAAGGTCATCGAAAATGTGCCACATCAAAGTTACATACATGTGTCAGTAATCGTTATTTTAAAAGCGTCAAATATCATTGAATTAAATAAACATTTAACATTTGCAATATATAACATCCACTGATATGCATCTGCTAAAAAGCAAGCTTCATGTTTTATAAATTGCTTAAGGCATTCCGAAACGCATTAATGGTAGCGTTTGGTCACAACAACCTTATAATAGTATCGAACCGGCTTTACCCTTTTCTGTTTTTTATTACACGTGTATTACACGTATATGTCATTGTTGTGTACGTTTAACTGGCGTGTACTTCGACGTAAATTTGTTTTTGTTTGATTTCTGGGTTTTCATGTACTTTCCGCTTTCTGGAGCGTTACATACTTCGTAACGCCATTTTTAATATCTTGGCATCCTCAACGTCTGTAACTAACGTCTTGATACCTGGAAATAGTAAGCATAGCATTCCGTTTAGTAAGCATAGCATTCCGTTTAGTAAGCATATATTTCGTTTAAATATGTACATATCTGTTAAAATAAACCGGTAAGAATTCCACTGTGTAAATAATACCGTCAACTGCCTTATATTACGCACACTTAATGTAAGCGTTCAGAATGTAAGAAAACATATAATAATACAAATTAAAAATAAAACAATTAATAAAAACGATAAAAAAATGATAACTCTTCATCTTTGAAGAGATAATGCTTTCCAAAACATTCGCACCAATGCGGAATTCTTTCACGACTGTTATTTCGTTTAAAACCGTTTGACATAGGAAAGAGTTGTATGTCATTTGGAAGTCGGGTCCCAAAATGTGTTTAAAATGAAGTCAATTCCAAAAAACGGGTTTAAACAAAAACAAAACAAAAACCTCGCCTTAACCCGGTTAGCGCCTGTATACGTATGCTCCTCTGTTAAATAACATTGAGAAAACAAGCGAAAAATAAAAACGCACTTAAATATATTGTTTATGTAATTTGCTTTTAATCACAGGCTATTTAATAAAACTTACCTAAGATGCTAATCGGAGCGAACATTTTTAAGTGTCATACATAAGTATCATAAACAAAGTTAATAATTCTGACTAAAGTATCTGGAGAAGCTTACCGAGGACATCGTAGCGTTCAAAACTTCCGGTAAGCTGGGACGGGCAAGTCGAGCTTCTCTAACACCATCAACTCGGTGTTCAAGGGTCGTATCTCTCAAAGAGAGACCATGTGGGGTTGCTACCAATGGCATTACAATTGCGGTATGTCAGCATTTTAAAAACATTAGAAAGAAGTATGAAACCAATGTGACAGCGTTTATCCCATATTCAAATTGCAGTTAAATAGCAGAAAGACAATCAGTTAAGTGTTGTATAAGAATGATGCTGCCAATTTAACAATAGATGAACGTTTGTGATAAAAAATTGAATATTTTAGAAAAAAATGATTGCATTTAGTTTAACAATCCACAAAATGTATGCCAATAGCGTCACTAGCTACTTGTGAAATAATAAAAAATAAAACCCGAAAAATAACGTGTATGATTTTCTGGTGCTCCGTTGAATTTTCGGCTCTGTGACACACGTGGTCTAGAGGTCAATCAGGGTATTGAGAGTTTTGAGTGCAACTACCTGCTAGATGGGAACATCCCAGATTTGTATCAGGTATTTTCCAAAATATATGTAGATATAAGAATGTATTTTACTTTTACTTATCATGAAATTTGATACTGTAATGCCCGTTTGTAACATCATGTTGTTAAGACAAAACGTTCATGAGTCGACATGAGTAATTGCATGTAATAGACTATTTTCGAATGTCTTCACGAACGTTTATGGAAGGTTTAAATGCTTGACAGTTTAACCCAGTCGCTCCAATCAACCCCGATAATCCCTTGTTCGTACATCAACCAAAGTGTACAGAAAAGATTCACTGCGCTCTGTTTGTGATTGACGCTTCTACGATGAGCGACATACCTCAGAAATTGGTCAACAAGATGCACAGTTTCCAAAAACTTGTGAATCTAAAAGGTGAAATATAGTTGATCTACGCATTATTTTCTTACGATTATAGGATAGGGTAGGTCAAAGTTTGCCTTTGAGGTCTTATATATTTCGCAAGTAGACAGTTTTTCGCCATTGCAATTAGATACTGGTATTCGACTAAAAAATACAAAGTACTTCCATAAACAGAGTGGTAAAAGGGTTAGTATGTTTATTGATTTCGGATTAGTCTTTGTTCTTTGAAGATAACTTGTCATTCAAACTGAATGTACGTCTCCGAATTGTGACACGCTTCATAGTCATACTGTTGTATAAGCGTTGACTTATTTTTCCAATTATATTAAAAATGGTTAATTGACGACCGTTTTTTTACAACTTTGTCTTTCTTATACATCTTTAACTTTATCTGATGTAATTACAATCACAGACATTATGTTCAAATGCATGAGTGCGAAACACATTATGTTTGCGTTGATCAGATTCAAGATGGTCGAATGCGGAGGCATCATGACTGTTTTAAAAGAGCTTGTTCACAATTTGTTGGCATGACCATTTCCAATTTGTTGTCACACATTGAAAAATACACTAGGGAGTGAAAACAAAACACATACGACGTACGCAAACACTATAATACTAATTTGTTTATAATTGCTCATTATTTGTAAGTGCGAAAATTTATGTGTTTCACATGCCGAACGATTGAGTAATTTTGAGAGTTTCAGTTGTTTTTGACATATTTTGCTTTATCACATGAAGTATCAAAATAGTGAAGTAATATGATTGCCCGGAAAGTCGAGAAGTGAAGGCGAAAGCCTCTTTATAAACAGATCACTGGTTCAATTTCACGTTGGATTGACTTTGTTGTGCATTCGAAAATTACATTGTTGATATAAAACTGGAACTCATTTATTCTGTTTACATTTGTCAATTTGAAACAATCAATAAACATTTTCAAAAAGGCACACATTTGTGAACAAGTCATTTTAGAGTTTGAGGAGTGACAGATTCCCACGAACAGTTGACGATCATTACCAATAGTCCTTGCTGACCCAATGTTTTCGTCTTCAAATTTCATAATGACAAATTTGAGACACTTTTGCCTTTCCTCAGACTGATTGTCTAGCGAACTAAGTTTTCATCTTTGTCATACTTTTTTATGAAAATTTATACACTTCAAAAATTTGATGAATGTGAACCTAGGACTCCATAAAATTAAACATAAGCCGATAAAAAGTTGTTTACAACATGCATTATTTTCATTCATTTAAGTTTAGTAAACATTCCATTTTCTTACTTCCTTTTCGAAAGCAGTAGTATCGTCTGCAAGGTGACTAACATCTTGGATAACACCGTGTCTAAAAACAAATACATCATCATTTGGACATGCACAACAAGATGTTTGCAGTTACTGTATTGACATTTCATACAGACTGTTATATAACACTTATTTTGGAAACCTATGTTAATGTCAAAGTATGTGTGAGGGTTTAATCGGCTGCAGAATTTCTCCTCTTGTGTTCTGTAATTCTATTAGAGAACCTTGTTCACACAATATTGAATTGCTTGTTATCTATGATTTAAGGTATTCCACAAGCCGTTCTAATCACCAAAGTCGACCTTGTCTGTCAGGATGTGGCCAGTAACATTACCAACGTGTTCACCAGTAAGAAAATTGAGGCCGCTGTGGACAAAGCATCCAACCTTCTTGTGTTGCCTAGAAACCATGTACTTCCGGTTAAAAACTATGAGCATGAGGTGCAGCTGGATGACAACATAAGCATCCTGGCGTTGCATGCATTGGATCACATGCTGCGCGTTGCAGATGATTACATTCAAGTTCTTCAGTTGAAGATGGATGCGCGCAACGTCTCCAATGAGAACGCGGACAAACGGGGACCATAAAAAAACGCACTGACAATTTTATTATTTAAAAAAATCATCGGCAACTTCTCAAAATTATGTAAAACGTAAAATTTATATTGTTGAAAATTTCAATTTATAAATTGCAAATGTTTTAAGTTCTGTGTAATTGTTATCAATACATAATTTTGATCAATTTCCTAGTAAAATGGAAACAAATGCGTTAATTTTGAATTTATTTTAAATAAAAGTAACTCTCCTAATTACCGGTATCCGTAATACTGAACTTAATATTGAACTTAAGAGATAACAGTCACTTTTAATCGGTTTCTTATAATGTACTGAAATGAAGGACTTCATATGTTTTGTGATAAATGCTTTTAAAACATATTTCATTTTTATGAATGTTCGTATTGAATGTTATGTTTTACATTATATCTCTTTCAGGTATTTTCGATTGTGACAATTCATTGCCGTTGACTTTATAATTTATAATTAGCCTCACAGCCTTTGCAATGCATTTGAAATAGTAAAACATTACAATTATTCATTATGAACATAAACAAATATGATTAAAAATTTTAAGTAAGATTTGTTATAATTACCACTCACGGCTGTTACCTTACTGAAAGTGTTGTTAGGTATGACTCGCATTACGCTGATAACACATACATTTTAATATTTGTAAACAACACATATAGTTTAATTGTGCATCTTTTAATTATATGCGTAATACGTTTTTGAAAGATACATTAATTTAAATTGTCTATATTGTTGCAATACATCTACCAGAAGAACTAACTGTATTGCATTCATTTTAATAGTTTAAACATGGTAATTAATTATAATGATAATTTGTCACAATAGTAATAGTACTACTACTACTACTACTACTACTACTACTACTACTACTACTACTACTACTACTACTACTACTACTACTACTACTACTACTACTACTACTACTACTACTACTACTACTACTACTTCTACTACTACTACTACTACTACTACTACTACTACTACTGCTGCTGCTGCTGCTGCTGCTGCTGCTGCTGCTGCTGCTGCTGCTGCTGCTGCTGCTGCTGCTGCTGCTGCTGCTGCTGCTGCTGCTACTACTACTACTACTACTACTACTACTACTACTACTACTACTACTACTACTACTACTACTACTACTACTACAACTACTACTACTACTAATAATAATAATAATCGTTTTATAATAATAATAATTAGAGGAAGAATAAGATGATGATGAAGAAACACAAAGTCAAATTGTAGACAATTCAAATATTAGTAACTAGCATACAAATAAATCTCTAAGTTAGTACTTTTCCGTGTATATCACAATATAAAACTTAAAGCGTATCAAGAACAAATACCGGCTGCATGACTTCTTTTATGATATTAACCAAAGTATGCTATTACATAATTATTACGTTTATTAGACTGGCAAGGCGATCTCTATTTCTGTTACGCTCCCGACCGACAAATTAACGTCAACGTTGAACATTACGATTAAAGGAAATATGATATCATACACTCACACTATTGATCCATTAAATAGCGTTTCAACTGATTGGGCTTCGAACAAAAGATTTTGGTAAACTTAGTATAAATTTCGTTTGTTAAAAGCTTTTAAATGTTTGGATACATTATTTTAATCTGCATGTATTAAAAAAGATTGACGGCGGATAATGACTGTTGCTATTTTATTGTTAATATGTAACACAATTAAATTAGAAGTTGTTTCTTTACGTTTGTGTCAATCTGAAAAAAGGTAAATGATAAAAGACGGTATGAAAACTTACGCCGAACATTATTATTTAAGAAAATGTGTGCAATATATTCTGTGTTAATATACATGCGGAAAGAGGAGTCTAGAAGGTAACGTTCTATATTTAAAAGACACATTTTACAATAACCTGGCAGACAATTAAAAATGGCGGCAACATTTTGTGACCCGTGTAAAACAAGGTCAAGATCATTGGTCGCTTCATTCTGGTGTCCGTTTTGTCGCGAGGCGTTTTGTAAAGTGTGTAACCAGTTTCATCAGACTATGAAACTAACGAAGACCCACGAGGTTCGTCCAATCGGGGACCTAAACCCTCGCGAGCGGGAAACTAGTGCAAGGTCATCGGGATACAACCTTGACTCTAATTTGACCTCTATGAACTTTAACGAGAAAACGCAGTTACGCGCAATCGATAACATATTGGTAGTGATGGACAGTTTGAGTGACACGTCTTTGACATTAAAGAAGATGTTCTTTGATCTGAAAATGCAAAACGAGTCGGGGAAAGTTGAATGCCAGCGTAAAGTGTCGCTGTTTCGAGACCGCCTTAAACGTCTTGCAGACGACTTCGAACGTCACATCACGGCAGAATTGGAGTACGCGCAGCAGTCGGAAAATACGCAGATCGACGCAAAAATCGAAGAGTGTGAAAATATATTCAACGCCATTGAAATGTCCAAGGACCTATCGCAAGGGATGAAAAGGGAATACATCACTCCTCAGACAATTCACAAAGTGAACGCTGCACGACAAAGATGAAACGAGTACAAGTACACACTCCAGCGTATTCACAGCCGACTGCAACCCGTACATTATGATCTCGCCATAGACCGCAATGTTTCCGATGCCCTTAACACCTCCCCCGGTGTCATTGGCAAAGTACAAGTAACCCACGAGAATGACGACCTGTTTGACGATCGTGAGACAAGGAACGCAGAGATGTCGAGACGTGCAAGCATCGTTTCAACAACTTCGACAACGTCGACTAGAATGACCAAACAACCGACACAGACCACATTCCGGCTAACCTTAACTGAGCATGCACAGAAGCTCCATGAAATTCGCCTGCACCGGAAGGACGATCAGGATGAGCCTATGATAACCTCCATATGTTCTCTTAACAATAACCACTTTATAACTCTTGACCGAAGTAACAACAAGCTGCTATTGGTGCATCAAGACGGGATTATAATTACGCAGTACGTTTTCACCAGCCAAATATGGGACATGACGCTTGTGGATTCGTTAACTGTGGCCGTTACAGTTCCGGACAACGATACGATCGTAATGGTGAAGGAAAGCAACAACAACCTTTGCGCGGAGAGTTTAATCAAAACCAGCAATATATGCTATGGTATCTGCGCCATAGAGGGCTTTATAGTGGTTACGGTCAAAGGTGGTTACGTGAAAATAGTCACAAAGGCCGGCGAAGAGGTGGCGTCATTACGTCACAACCACCGCGGCGAGCTTTTATTCACAGACCCGCAGCACGTTGAAACCAACCGCGATCAGAACGAGCTGTACGTCACTGACTACACGCTCCACACGCTGACGGCTTTGGTACTCACGGGCGTTAAAATCGACTCGCAACCGAAATTTATTTTCCGTAGCAACGAGTTACGAAACCCAACCGGTCTTTGTCTTGATATCAACGGCAACATTTACGTGTGCGGTTTTGCCTCTCACAACGTCCTTAAGGTGTCGCCGGACGGTGTTCTGCTTTTTGCCGTCTTGACCTGCGCCATTAACCCACATGCTTTGGCGCTTACGGTGACGGAAGACCAGATGCTTGTATCGACCCTCTCTAGTGGCGGAGGGCGAAGCAAACACATGCAGAACGTCCTGGAGGTGTTTAAAATATGATGTCTAAGTACTGAGAGAAGTGTCTGTGATATTTGATAACCTGACTGTAGCATTCAGATTGTTGTAAAGTGGTTTGAACTAAAATCGTTTTGATTTGATAATTCAAGATGTTAATATGGTTTTATATCATGATTTTTCTAAGATAAGCATGGGTAAAAGTAAGTTCGCAATGTTGAACACACTATACGAATGACACGCGTTGTGCAAAAATGAGCCTTAAGCCAAATTCTAACAGTTTAGCGTCAGTAATGCCTCTGTTTCAGAATACTCTTATCAATAGAACTGTCAGGTTATGAGACCTCTAAACCTAGTGTGTCTTTTAAGCGGACCGGCGAGCACCTGACCAGGCTTGTCTGAATTTAAGCAGGCCGCATGAGCATAGTACCCAATATCGCAATATGTGACTCAAATTGTCGTTGAGTTTGTTTGTTAATTATTCATGAAAAGCAAGCTTTTTAATTGATTCGTTTAATCCTCATTGAATAAATCAAATATATTTATATATTAAATAAAATGTTAATATATTTAGTTTTAGTGTATGAATTGAATTTCTTTATAATTCACTGTTGTAGAAATTGAGGAGTCACATGATTGAATAGTATACTAAAACATTATTTGCAAGTGTGCCTTTAAGCAATTATATGCATTATTTATAATATTCAACAGATTGACACGCATGTTAAGTTAGTTTTGTCATCGTGTTGCAGGGTCAAGCCCTTCATTGTTCCCCAACCTGTTTAACCACATCTTACTAGATCTCATAAATCAAAGCAATTGTTTGTAATGGTAAAAAGACATTGACTTGAAATCCGAGACGCGTGAAGTATATCCACACGACTGATCGTTTATAGCATTATATTACTGATCGCACAACACTACATCTTAACATTTATAAAGTACCCATTAAAAGTGTTTGTATGTCCAAAATTAGTACACATTTTTTCGAAATAAAGATATATGGAAAGTATATAGCAGACTTACGCAATTAGCAGCAAAACGAGCTCTGGGAAAACGAAGCTTAATGTATGAGCGTAAACTCTCGTCCAAAATTATCCTGTGCATACACAGGCTAATAAGAACACATATTTATGGTATTTTTCGTTTAAAGAAAGTTTCTTTTTTTTTGGAAAAATCCAGTTTAGGCGGAAATTGTGGTCCCCGATTAGCCTATGCGGACTGCGAATCCCAATCTGGAACGAATCTTCACGCACATGCATTTTGCCCCGTTTTCCCATTGTGAGGCTCTTTAATATAAACAAATGGAAACTTTAGCCGCAGAGAAAACAATTAATGCATGTGGTCCTCGATTTGTAGCCAGGAACGAATTTCCAAACAGTTTTACGCACAAACAAATATACTTGATAGGCCGCACAAATACACAAGCAACTAATAACACATAATTACAACGGTTGTCACCGACTTGAACAATCAATCCTGATCATTGGGGGGTTAAACTACGGAATCCGTCGACACTAGACACACGAAGCGATACACGATATTTTTCGCGACAGTCGCGGCGACGCACGATATTTTCGCGACAGTCGCGGCGACGCACGATATTTTGCGCGACAGTCGCGGCGACGCACGATATATTTAACACGATATATCGCCCATGTGTAGGTAGCCCAAAAGGCGATATATCGTGTTAAATATATCGTGCGTCGCCGCGACTGTCGCGCAAACTATCGTGCGTCGCAGCGACTGTCGCGAAAAATATCGTGCGACGCCGCGACTGTCGCGAAAAATATCGTGTATCGCTTCGTGTGTCGTGTCTCGCGTTCAAAGGGCGACACTGGACACACAAAGCGACGCACGATATTTTGCGCGACAGTCGCGGCGACGCACGATATTTGTACTGTTCAAATAACTGTAATCGCTGTAATAATATCGCCTGTCGACTGTCGCGTTTTTTAAACGGTGTTACAGAAATGTTTAACCATTTATTACCAATATTGCTGCTCTCGACACACTTATGAAAGATTATTCTAGCATTAATAAACCGAGTACAAATTAATTAATTTTCATAATAATTTTGATATATATTGACAAGGATATATGTTTAAAACTATTCAAAATTCGAACAATGGAGTAAAATTTATATCAATTTTAAGATAATATATCATTATAATCTGTATCACTTCCAACAGGATTGCAGTTTTGTAGATAACGTTTAACTTAGTAAGTAAGACATCAATATGAAACCAGAAGATTTCTTTTCAGTACATGTGTAATCATCATTTATAGGTTATCCATATTATTGACGATGAACATTAATGTCCAGTCTATTGATACATTAATTAGACGGTATTTTTGTTGCTGGTATTGTTTTACCTTTTAAATACCTTTGATAATTCTTTATCAAATAAATTATCGGCATAAATAAAACTGCATACAGTGCAAACAACAATTTTATAATATTTATATTGGCTAACAAAAACGCTTTTGAAGGGCGCAAAACGTTTGTTTCATATTGCTTAACAGGGTTCCAGATATAATATAAATTACTATTATATAATTATATTCAGATAAAGTTCACACTGTTACATTTGTGCATGTCTAATATGATTTAAACAAAAAGCACGTTATGAACGTTGAACCGTAGAATCGAACAACTAATAACTCAACCTAGGGAACTCAGTGTTATATTCAAAATCGTTATTCCAAGTTATTTCTCTATCATCAAATATACGTGTATAATTATATATTTATGTAATATTAAATATTTATTTATGGCCAGATTGAAGTATAAGAAGCGATTAGCTTGCTATATCAATCATATACATTTTAATTGCTGATCAAACATAAACATTTTTATAAAATAATATTATATCAAAAGATATATATGCGACATGATGCACATGATTGATGACGTAAAAATATCTCCTTTTTGTCTCCCCTGATTTTTTGAAAACGCGACAGTCAACAGGCGATATTATTACAGCGATATTTGAACAGTACAAATATCGTGCGTCGACGCGACTGTCGCGCAAAATATCGAGTATCGCTTCGTATGTCTACTGTCGTGGTCTGAAATTAGACCGCGATACACGAGATTCGGATAATATGGGCGATATTTGAATAATAACATATCTTGCGTCGCCGCGACTGTCGCGCAAAATTTCGTGCGTCGCTTCGTGTGTCTAGTGTCGCCCTTTGAACGCAAGACACGACACACGAAGCGATACACGATATTTTTCGCGACAGTCGCGACGACGCACGATAGTTTGCGCGACAGTCGCGGCGACGCACGATATATTAAACACGATATATCGCCTTTCGGGCTACGTACACAAGGGCGATATATCGTGTTAAATGTATCGTGCTCGCCGCGACTATCGAGCAAAATATCGTGCGTCGCCCCGACTGTCGCGAAAAATATATTACGTCGCCGCGACTGTCACGAAATATATCGTGCATCGCTTCGTGTGTCTAGTGTCGCCCTTGATGAAAGAAGGGCGAGATTATAGATGGCACTATCCGGATTCCGTATTAAACAGGTTTTATACAGCTTCAAACCACACACTTGACAAATGCTAGACGACCCTTAAGCAAAACCATCGTGAGTATGCCATATGTGTGTTAATCATCGTATACACATCTTGACAAAGATCTATTAATACACAATTATGTACAGATCTTTGGACTTGAGCACTCAGCACTGATAATTTTAGTGATAGACGTATTTGTATATATCGATATTACACATGTGGCGTCATCTGTATTAATGTTATATTTTTGAAAAATTAAATGTTTATAAACCACAAACTAAGGCATGATCTAAATTTAATTATAAATTACACTATACATCACATTATATTAAATATGATGCTTGTTTCTATTACTGTATACACAAAATAAGTAGGCCAAACTCAAGTTATGTTCCACTTTATAAGTATGTTCAAATTTTTTATATTTGTAACATATCATTATTAAATGTAATGGATAATTTTGAGAATATAATCGATTTAAAAAAGATAGATTACTCAACGTGGATAAACGCTAAAATAGTGTCCCTGCCCTAAATTATCGTCAGTCGAGTAAGTGGATACTAATGATTATTTGTAGGTAATAATGGTGATATTGTAACCATGCAATCAGCCAAACATGCATCTCATCAGCGGCCAATCAGCTAAACATGCATCTCATCAGCGGCCAATCAGCCAAACATGCATTTCATCAGCGGCCAAAGGTTGCCTTTCAGGACATTATATTGCAATAGGTATATCTGAGATTTTCGAATTGACACATTATTTACCATTTATGTAGTTATTATTATTTATTCATTTATTTATTTATTATTATTTTTATTTTTTTTTTACGGGGGGGGGGGCGGAAGTATCTTTAAAATACGTTAAATTACTTCACGTTAGTTATATGACAGTTTGTATGTACGTTCTTTTTTGTGTTAAATGAAAGGTACAAATCAATGTAAACGTGACAAGCAAACAATTGCAACAGTTCAAAATCACTATACTACGCCAATGTAATTAAAAAGGATACATTTTGAAAACAAATACAAAACATACATTTTAAAGAAGTTAAAAACAAACGTTAAAGCAAGACTTTTGGGTTCAGTATACAACACTCGGCCAAAAAATACAAAGACAATTACAGTACATGACTATGAATACAAGTAGCCAGTGAAAGCAGTTTGGATTAAACCAGACTTTTTCTCAGTAAAATATCATAAGAAAATCATAAAAGTCCATATGATAATGTTACAATATACAAATGTAACTTACAGTTTAAAATTAGCAGCAAATTGCAATTAGATAAAACGCTGTCATTAACACATTAGAACATGCTATTAAAATTGTGTTATTTATCTGATATTTTAAGACACCATTTATTTGGAGTAATACAGAATATAAATATATTTTAAAAGAAAGCTTTTTTATACATACGTGTTATTCATAAAATGTTACAAGTTAACTCAATATATGGTGTCCAAACTTTTTCATTATTAAAGTGTTTTTATTATTCTTTGTCGTTGCGTTTCTCTTTATGTTCCTGTTTGTTCGGCTTCTCACTTGAGACATTGCGCGCGCTCATCTTCTCCTGAAGGTTCTCAATGTAATCTTCTGCAAAGTACAACACCTGCCGCACTGCAAGCAACGCCAGGATGCTGATGTTGTCATCCAGCTGCATCTCATTCTCGTAGTTCTTTACCGGAAGTATGTTGTTTCTAGGCAACCCGAGAAGCCCGGATACCTTGTCCACCGCAGCCTCAATTGTCTTGCTGGTAAACACGTTCGAAATTTTACTGGCAACGTCTTGACAGGCCAGGTCAACTTTGGTCAGCAGAACGGTTTGTGGAATACCTTTAATGATAGATTATTTGTTGGTAAAGTACGCATATTCGCTCGCATATGTGTAATATGTAATCCACAGCTGCTTAGAAGCACGTTATCATTTTGCAAATAAGCATGAGGCTAAATTGTTATTACCCTTGTGATTCATGATTTTTTGAAAGCTGTTCATTTTTTCGACCAATTTTGGTGGAATGTCGCCCACTGTTTTTGCGTCGATTACAAAAAGAACGCAGTGAATCTTTTCAGGTACTCTCGGATGATGCACGAACCCGGGATTTTCGGGACTGATTGGCGTGGCTGGGTTAAACTGAAAAGGATTAAATGACAATCAAATGAGCTTATTTATTTATTTATTTTTTATGACACATATATATGGCTCATGCAATAATGCCGAAATTGAAAAATAGGTTAACTGTTCAACAGACCAGTGAATAGTTTATAGCATAATAGATTAAAACATTAGGGGACACTTTTCGTAAAAGAGATGTATGCTATCGCAGCAAACTCTAAAACGTATGAAAAAAAGTTAAGCAGTAATATACATTTTATTACTACCTCGTAATAGTCTGGAATGTTCCCATCTAGCAGGTAGTTGCATTCCAGAATGTCAAGACCTTGGGTTACCTCCAAACCACGTGTGTCGCAGAACCGGAAATTCAACGACGCTCCTGAACGCGCCTTTACTAAATATGGGGTGTACTGAAATACAGGCCGGCTATTAAACATGAATACTCATGGAAATAACAATTCAATTTGAAAAAAGGAGTCAAGTCTCGTCAAACATATTAAAATACTATACGATGTTTTTGGAATACCTAATATCGCTACCGCAAAGTGTAATACAAATAAAAACATTTAAAAAAATACAAGAAAGCAGCACAACAAAAAAATTACAAAAACTGATTTCACAAAAGGTCTAATAAATCGCCTTAAGAGCACGCATCATCGCCATTGGTTGCAATAACAATTTAAACCGATATGTTTAATTACATGTTACATCTTGCGCTTATATGTTTTTAAATAAACATTTGTAGTTTGGTAAAAATGATAAAACTATACAAGAAGTAAAAGTGTCGGTCTATCACATTGTTAAAATACGTACCGCTGTTGTTATACTGTGTGTAGCATTCCCACATCGAGCCCTCTGCGAGATACGGCCCTTGAACACCGAGTTGATGGTGTTATAGAAGCTTGACTTGCCCGTGCCCACTGGACCCAACATTAGGATACGGACATCCGATAGTCCCAATTCCCCGGAAGGTTTTAATGATACGATGTCCTCGTTAAGCGTCTCAAGAAACTTAAATCCGAAACAAAAAATATTTTTTTAATGCATGGGACTGTACAAATGATCACCGCTAGTCTCATCTTTAGCAAGTATTGTTAATTGGCAAGTGATAAAAAGCAAAATTTCATTAACCGATTTAAGTGTTGAAAACTTATCGCTTGGATTCTGAATAAATTAGTTATTACATATACGTCGAAATATTCTTATAGAAGGGCGTGTAAACCATACCTTTTCATTCCATTCCGGAGTTTTTCTCCAGGATTGCGGTGCGTGTGGTGGGGACTTTTTCCGAACACCATCTGTACATAATTAATTAACAAACGGGATATTATTTGGTCATATAACGACTGCACATCGATTTGATTTTCTTTCATTATTTTTTTTAACACGATTGGATGCTCTGAACACGTATGGGTAATAAATAAACATATACCGGTAACTAGAAAACATTAATCTGATACTCGTGAACTCTATGAGCATAATTTACGCTGTTTAACAATTGACTGGATGTGTAGTCGGTTTTTGACCGTGTATGTGTTTCAGCAAAGTAATGAAGACAAACGATAGATAAGTATGTTACTTATGCAATAGAAATAAAATTCATCAAAATACAAACACATCTTTTCTAGAAAATATAATATGCAAATAACAGAACTAAAAACGCTTTATTAGTTGTTGCTTCCGATGTTCACTGTCTAGCTCGACCCAAACAACAAGGATAAACTGACCAGAATAAGGATTAATTATACGCGCTTGGATAGATCTATCCCGGAAAAGCACAAGTTTAGAAAAACCCACTAATCACCCCGGTACAAACAACGCTGGTCCATTAAATGAACCAATGGTAGCTAACTTTAAATTATAACGGTTGATACGGTGTGTGATTTTGAAAGGATTATAAATGGGACATGTTTATTTATACCAGCAGATTAGTGGGTTTTTCCAAAAAGTTGCTTTTTCCGGGATACATATATTGCTTGCTATATTTGAGTTTAGCTTTATTTTGCACGTTTTTCAGGAGTTTAATGAAGCCAAAGTCGCCTTTTACTTTGCACGTTTTGCACGAATTTGATGACGCAACATTCGTCTTTGTTTTTGCACAATATTCGTATTTGTTCTTGCACGTTTTGCGCGAGTTTAAAGACGCCGAAACACCATACTTAGTATTAGCCGTCCTACAAATAGTTTTTAACGTTACCATAACCATAATTGGTAACGGTAAAGACATTGAATATATTATAACAATCACAGGCTCTGTGGTTAATAGGTCCGTTAGTAAAGTGGATGGAAGTATAACTTTAAATGTTTGTTGTTCATTGGGTGCGATATCCTAATTTACCTGGACACATATTGTTTTGTGTTTAATATATACGCTTAAAAATGTTTCGTTATATTCTGTGCTGTTGCTTTTCTAATATATAAATAATAGTACCTCTGCATTTGTTTTAATTAAAATTGCGGCTTTTGTTGTTATTATTAATGTGTATCTCCATATTATAAGATGTTTACATTGCGATTTATACTCGGTAGGAGTATATTAAGGTACCTATAAATCTATTTGAACAGCTTAATGTACGGAAACTCATATATTTATTTGACCGGTATTCTGATGCGGAAAGGTAAGTGCAAGGTTAAACCTTGAGAATGATTTCAACCAGTCGTGTATCCGGACATATCTATTGTTCCTATGTTAACATTATTAAACAATCATTCACTTGATACCAACAAGTCAAGATTTAACCGTAAATATTTATTTTGGCTTCCTATATAATGAGTATGGAACTTTATCAAGTGGCATATTTGAAAAATAATGTACCTTTACCTGTAACACTGTACACCTCTAGCTCAGTGACGCACATATATTCCCCGGAAGGTTTTAATGATACGATGTCCTCGTTAAGCGTCTCAAGAAACTTAAATCCGAAACAAAAAATATTTTTTTAATGCATGGGACTGTACAAATGATCACCGCGAGTCTCATCTTTAGCAAGTATTGTTAATTGGCAAGTGATAAAAAGCAAAATTTCATTAACCGATTTAAGTGTTGAAAACTTATCGCTTGGATTCTGAATAAATTAGTTATTACATATACGTCGAACTATTCTTATAGAAGGGCGTGTAAACCATACCTTTTCATTCCATTCCGGAGTTTTTCTCCAGGATTGCGGTGCGTGTGGTGGGGACTTTTTCCGAACACCATATGTACATAATTAATTAACAAACGGGATATTATTTGGTCATATAACGACTGCACATCGATTTGATTTTCTTTCATTATTTTTTTTAACACGATTGGATGCTCTGAACACGTATGGGTAATAAATAAACATATACCGGTAACTAGAAAACATTAATCTGATACTCGTGAACTCTATGAGCATAATTTACGCTGTTTAACAATTGACTGGATGTGTAGTCGGTTTTTGACCGTGTATGTGTTTCAGCAAAGTAATGAAGACAAACGATAGATAAGTATGTTACTTATGCAATAGAAATAAAATTCATCAAAATACAAACACATCTTTTCTAGAAAATATAATATGCAAATAACAGAACTAAAAACGCTTTATTAGTTGTTGCTTCCGATGTTCACTGTCTAGCTCGACCCAAACAACAAGGATAAACTGACCAGAATAAGGATTAATTATACGCGCTTGGATAGATCTATCCCGGAAAAGCACAAGTTTAGAAAAACCCACTAATCACCCCGGTACAAACAACGCTGGTCCATTAAATGAACCAATGGTAGCTAACTTTAAATTATAACGGTTGATACGGTGTGTGATTTTGAAAGGATTATAAATGGGACATGTTTATTTATACCAGCAGATTAGTGGGTTTTTCCAAAAAGTTGCTTTTTCCGGGATACATATATTGCTTGCTATATTTGAGTTTAGCTTTATTTTGCACGTTTTTCAGGAGTTTAATGAAGCCAAAGTCGCCTTTTACTTTGCACGTTTTGCACGAATTTGATGACGCAACATTCGTCTTTGTTTTTGCACAATATTCGTATTTGTTCTTGCACGTTTTGCGCGAGTTTAAAGACGCCGAAACACCATACTTAGTATTAGCCGTCCTACAAATAGTTTTTAACGTTACCATAACCATAATTGGTAACGGTAAAGACATTGAATATATTATAACAATCACAGGCTCTGTGGTTAATAGGTCCGTTAGTAAAGTGGATGGAAGTATAACTTTAAATGTTTGTTGTTCATTGGGTGCGATATCCTAATTTACCTGGACACATATTGTTTTGTGTTTAATATATAGGCTTAAAAATGTTTCGTTATATTCTGTGCTGTTGCTATTCTAATATATAAATAATAGTACCTCTGCATTTGTTTTAATTAAAATTGCGGCTTTTGTTGTTATTATTAATGTGTATCTCCATATTATAAGATGTTTACATTGCGATTTATACTCGGTAGGAGTATATTAAGGTACCTATAAATCTATTTGAACAGCTTAATGTACGGAAACTCATATATTTATTTGACCGGTATTCTGATGCGGAAAGGTAAGTGCAAGGTTAAACCTTGAGAATGATTTCAACCAGTCGTGTATCCGGACATATCTATTTTTCCTATGTTAACATTATTAAACAATCATTCACTTGATACCAACAAGTCAAGATTTAACCGTAAATATTTATTTTGGCTTCCTATATAATGAGTATGGAACTTTATCAAGTGGCATATTTGAAAAATAATGTACCTTTACCTGTAACACTGTACACCTCTAGCTCAGTGACGCACATATTTCCGTTGTTAATTAGTTTGGCATCGATCCTTTGGTTGTTGAAGGCAGTACCAATGGTCAAATAACCATTCAAAGCAAAATAGCCTCCAGAGCTATTAGCTGTGCCAATAAAGGTTTTGAGGTCGTGTCCATGACCAAACGTTGGTCCGTATGTTGATTGTCCATACAACGCATAAATCGCCTGTGTAACTGGAAACTTTGTACGCGTATCGTTGCCTGAATACTTCAGTTGAAATAGGAAAGCGTTTGCATCTTGAATATAGTTTCCAATACTGTTCCAGCTAGCACTCCCATACCCTCCATACACGGAGTCCTGTTGGTTGTACAGCACGGTCACAGTCGGTCCCTGATTGTCACACTTCTGATGGAATGTTGTAGCGTTACATCCATCCCTAGTTATCTTGTATAGCAGGGTGAAGATCTTGGGTCCCGTACCAATCCAGGAGTCCAACTGATCCATGTAGTTATCTTGCAACTGCCCCGTCATTGTTTAAGGAATCTAAACAGGATAGAAAATCCAAATGAATATTTTCTGTCACGAGATAAGGCATTTTCTTTTGAAATTGAGGTTCGCACTATGGCGAGTCGTAAAGTAAGTGTGAAACAAATATTGATTCAATAACATGTAATGCTTGATCCTTCATAAACATTTATGAAAATAATACTTAAATTAATATCACTTCTGTTTAAGACATGTAACCGCGGTAACATTTTTATAACAACGGTCATTTCCTATTTTAGCTGATGCGAGCGCGGGAAGGCATGCTTACAGGGTTTACTTAAGGATTTGATTTACACTATTTCAGGACGTAAATTACTTTGGACATCTGCTTGGTTGTTTTGACTTAGTAAAAATGATCAACTTCTAGTTAGGTAACGGCTCATTAGACATAAAGTAACAGCAATATTCAAACGCAAATGCTATAAAAAGTGAAAAAGACTGCAGATATTTAATTAGTGTTTGAAAACCAGGAGTCATATGCTTGCAATTCTCCGGAGCAAATGAACTTTTCAGGGGTCAAAATACTGAAATCTTGATAGTTTGTTTGCTCTATAAATATTGCTTTGTATAACTTTTAGTTGATCTTGCATAACTTTAAAACAACATTTTGTGTAATAAATAATACATTTTATGTTAGTTTTATGGTAACATTTGCATCACAATGATGCAAGGAAGATAATTTTGAGGAGTCAAAAGTGAAAAATTGCAAAATGCTTGCATCAAAAAGCAGGATTCAGCTTTCATTGAAATCCCTGGACTGCTAAAGTGATGGCTCGTAATATCGTAGCATGTAAATACATACTCCTTAGATTAAATAAGTATTACAAAACATGATAAAGCACATACTGTGTTTATGTTAAGTAACATAAATGAAAGACAAAGACACGTCTTTCAGAAACAGTCATTTAAGACGCGAATATATATTGGTACTTTCTATACGGGGTTACATTGCCGTGAACATTTTATAGGGCAATAACCAATCAATGATTTGATCCTAAGGGATTAATTTTTCCGCGTTTGGTGCAATAAAAAGATATCTCAATATAATTTAATTAAAACTATTGACCACAATAATGTTACATTTTCAAAACATGCCAATTAATATAACTTAAAATAAATAAAAACAACCAAGCTATGCAATGTGACAATTTACAGCCTTATTGCGGCTTCTGCCTCAATTGTAAAACGATGATCTGAATACTTAACTATGTCTACGTTGCGTGTCTTAGAAAGAAGCAACTGCAATTTTCTTTAAATAGTGATGCTACTGCCATGTCATAAAGCGACTTTTATCATAACGCTCCATGGTGATCTACCTGATATAACGCTGCATGATATATTTGATGATATATTCAGTTCAACATGAAGTTGTTGTATCAGTCGATGTTTGGAAGTAGGTCATATTACTCGGATTTAAATATAAGGTCATCTCGTTTATTCGGAACGAATAAAAAACGGTTCTGCAAGCCTCGTCATTTATTTTAATCTAAGTCTCGCCTGATATACAACAAAACTACCGGGCGGTTACCTGTTATTTTCTATGTATCCTTCTGCATTTAAGACTATGTGTTTGAATAGTTCGTACGAGTGTCGATCATTAACTAAGCGAGTATGAATGTGATTCACTGAGAAATTAGATACTCCTTGATTACAATTGTATATTATGCATGCAATTACGAAATCAACTATTACGCTGTTCTAAGTCAAATATCATTAAAAGGTAAAGTTATTTTCGGAAAATGACAAGTTTTTTGTAGAAAATAAAATACAAATGTAGACCTTCAATCCAAATATATCTAAGCAAAAATATAATTTTTAAATCAGGAAAACGATCGTTATACAGCTTCAGTATACAGTTGAGGTGGAATTAACGTATACACGATTAAAATAAACATTAATGTGTATTGGCTGTACAAAAGTACAAATTTATTAAAACGCGCTTACCTTATTAGTTAATTAACAACATAAACATCCTGCAGTTTCGTTTTCAATCACATACGCATGCGTCAGTTACGTGTACATGTATACCGCTGCAGATATCGAATATCAACACTTCAAGCAAGGTAGTGAATGTACATGATGTACCAGTCGGATTAAAGCGATACTTAAATGCCTCTATAGTAATGATGGTTGATGTGTGTTTTCAGCTTTATGCTTTTTTATTGTGTTAGATTTGAAATTTTGACTGGATAATGATTGTTATTTTTTTACAGGAATATACTGCTTTCTTTTCAGAGCAAAGACTCACAGATACAATAGTTGTTGAAAAGAAAGTTGGGCGACATGAGGTCAAGTGTCTAGTTTTAATTGTAAAACAACACGACATTTTAATAAAATTAATGACTTCGACGCTATATTTTTTTCTGAATTAGTTGCAGAAGAACTAATTTCGCATAATAAAACAGTTTTATTTCAATACGTTTTATCTACATCCATCAGTAAATATATTTATTTTGTTATTTGCATCGGTGGTACTTTAAAGTTGGTTATATACATCAGTATGTTGCACAACATCATACACTATAATAGCTGACTAGTGATAGTTTTTATTCTGTATGGTCTACTAGCCGTTTTTAGGCATTCTATTAACAGTTTACTTTGTACTTTTTGGTAAGGACAAAACTCGAGATCTATTTAGTTTAGCAAGCTTCAAAACTAATTTAACAAAAGTATGAGGATGTTAGCAAACATTATAAAATCGCTAGCTATTCCTGTCAAGTTACTTTAAAAACCGAAAAACAAAAAATACTTAATAAATTTCAAATATTATATATATAAAGTGTACACACAATTGATGTAATAAAATGAAGAGTATATTAAAGGAGCAAAATTCTTATTATTTATGTATGTGATCAGCCGTATACGCCCAATACTACTTACACTATTCTCTAGCATTATATCTGCTTCTACTAATATTGCAACGACCCTTACTACTAACCCTTACTTCTAATATCAACAATATTAAAACTATATTATTTCATTTTAGACAAGTGAGCATTTCTATATTTCACTTGCTAACACAACGTAGAAAACACATACATGTGCATTTATTATGGAGCCTGTTCGTGATATTGAATCGATTTATTCAGAGACAATAAACAATTTTTGTAGAACAGCCAGTATCAAAATGCCATTCAATAAGGCTTTCAATAAGTACGTTTTTTCTGAGGTCTACATACAACGGAATTATGTGGTTACATAAAAGTAAGGATCAACATTCATCTATTTAAGAATGGCACACTCACCAAAATGAATTTTTTTATAAATGTCAACAAAGCTTACCATCCTTCCTACACAAACATCACAATCTCGCTTAAATTTTACTGATGCATTATTAACGTTCACCCCCTTGTTCACCCCCTTGTTAAATGTTCATCGTTGGCTGAGTGTGTGGATGATTTTATAAACCAGAACACATAGATATATAGAGCATATCAAACGCCTTAAGTTTGTGTGATACTAATTATACGAATGCTATCATTTACTGATACCAATACATACACGTGATTGATAAATAACGATACTAACAGTTATTATAGTAAGATCTACCTCCTTTTAAACCATAATTTGTATCGTTGAATTTTAGAACATCGCGATGCAGTAGGATAAATATAAAAGTACAGATAATAAATTGCCGACCCTTATTTTAAGTCAATGTTTTCATTTTGAGATAAAACTGTCATTTTAGAATAATTTTACATTTGTTGGTGGCTCTAAATTAGTTTATCAAATGTTTGAAATTATCGAATTAATTTGGTGATACAGTTTCGTTTAAAGGTTTACCTTGCGATTTAATATCTAAGAACGGTCAAAAGAAATACAGCATAAAAGCATTGCCAGAAAAACCCTTATTAACACGTTAGTTAATCCAATTATATGTAAAATACCTGATATTTTGTAAACGCAGAATTACAACTTCACGTAGAACATGTCTTCACTGCGTTTTTATGGAAGAAGAGGTAAAGTCTACATATTAAATGGTTGCTTGTGCATATGTCTTTTTTCCATAGTCCTTAAATATATATGTTTATAAATGAACACGTTTTCAAAGGTGACACTTTGACCGGACACTGGAAAATCAAAAGAACGACATATAGTTAAATCTTTATTTTATGTTAATTCAGAGCTGCTTTGAGCATGCGCACTGCCGATACAATGACGGCAGTGAAGTAAACTTTTGATTAAGGGGTCGATTGTTTTAGGTATGGGTTCGAATCCCACTAAACGCTTAATCGGAAATTGTTATGGCATTTTATACGTTTCCCATAACGATTTCATCAATACAACATTGTTTTTAAATAAATATTCAACGGAAAAGATAAAAATTTGTTTTCATAAATGTCTATATTAAGGAGGAAATACTGTCGATATGGAACTTTAAATAATATATCATCCCAATATTTAGTTATCTGAATATTTAAGCGTATTGATTCTGTATTTCGATTCATCAAAGACGAGATGTAGTTAATACGTGTTTTTGTTTCTTTACATCCTGGCTCTGCAAGTAAACATTAGTGTCTTTGGTTTGCATTTGACCCGTTAGTAGTTATATGGCAATTAGAATATTGGTATTTGATTTCAAATGTGATTATATCCGGTTAATGTTCATTTACATTTAAATGCTATATACATGTACATTGCTTTGAGCCAGTGCAATCGTCAGGGTTCATTATAAACGGTTTTAACCCAAACGTTATGCATTGACCGTTCCAATGAGTTAACTTAATTGTTAATCATTTAAGTGTGTTTGTAGCGTGTATATGCTGTCTGACAAGTAATTTTTTGGTGTTTCATACTATCTTGC
The DNA here is from genome assembly GCF_020536995.1 of Dreissena polymorpha. Classification (NCBI taxonomy): domain Eukaryota; kingdom Metazoa; phylum Mollusca; class Bivalvia; order Myida; family Dreissenidae; genus Dreissena; species Dreissena polymorpha. The sequence continues at coordinate 70,945,151 of NC_068359.1, forward strand.
AATGTGGAGTCTGTCATTAATAAAGGACCTCTCCTGCTGGTACAGCCGATGTTTCCATTTGTTTACGCTTTCATGTATATCCATTGGTTGTATGTTTATTTACGTTTATTAACGTAAGTTGCACATGTCTTACTTTGGATTAACACTCAATGTCACTAATAATTCTAAGCTCGATAGAGATGTTGCTGTGATGCGTCACCATCTGTGCGTCGGTGCGTGCGAACGTTGGTGAATGAGTGCGTCGTTGCGTGCGCCGGTGCGTGTTTTGCTCAATAGCTGAGTCCTGAGTTCATAAGCCAAGGGCACACTCACATTGTAATAATGACAATATGAATGGCAATCTGTACAACTGGTCGATTTATTCACGTAAATATTCTATAGACATATACAATAGTTAGAACGTTTCTGTTCAAACTACAATTTATTCAAAGTAAAATATATTTTAGTTTAAATTTGATCTTAAAACAGGTGTTAAAAAATTACGTAAGCTCATTTTCGAATCGATATAAGTTATCATTAATGATTTATAAATTATCGTGTGTAATTTATTACAATTTAACTTGGATTTTGGTCAGCATTTTGATCCCGAAAAAACGTTCTTCATTGATTGTTAAACAAAATGAAAATATTAACATAAGGAATGTTTCAAACAGACTTTTATAATTATTTTAGTATTGTTATTTGATAGTCAAATGTTACTCAAGATAAAATCTTTCGCTTAACACATACATTATCAGTAGATCATTTCGCAGCCGGTAGCTCTTTCTTTACAGGACAATGTATCACTGGTGTGTACGATACATGATAATAAATTCAACAAAACAAACATTAGACATAAAACAATAATTAAACACTGGGGTCAACGATTTGAAACGGTCGATGCAAAGCATAGGGTGTTTAAACCGATTGATGGCTAACCTAACATCACACTTAGCCCATAAATACATGTTTCTCTTACATTTAGACAAACATAGAAGATCAGTTACTACGCTATTCATACAAATCTTGCATACATTGATTTGAGATAACATAGCTGATTCCGACATGTCATCTTAACGAAATTAACAGATGATGATGATTACTTTCATGACAACCTCAATATGACTGGTTGTTTTCTCAATAACAATCGCTAGAAAGAAGAAATGCGTTTAATATATGTCAAAACATTGACACTGGAGTGTAAAGCAATTGTCATTCAATTTAATGCAGTACATTAACAGTAACATACGATGGCAAAAGCATTTTCTTCAAGTTTTGATGTCTTGAGTGAAGATTATTTTAGTTTTTTGACGACCATTGTGATATAGTCTGCAAAGTCTATGTCCTCTGGAATAGTTGTAAAGTTCCATCGGATTCCATATACCTCACCTTCCACAGTTCTCCTCATGACCCAGTCGATTACATGGAGGAAGAGAAATCAAAACTTCAAAAGAACAACCAGTTAATAGTTAAAGTATATGATAGCAACATTATAAAGTTGCACTTTCTACATCTCGATTGTACGCAAGCGCAACTTTACGCATCAGCAATGCAATAATGACGTAACTAAACTGTTTGTTAGTAAAGGGACCTAAGAGGTTAACTACGCACAAATACGGAAGCATATATTAATCAGGAATGTTTAACGACAAATGATATTTTTACAACCAAATTACAAAAGTGCATTCTGATCAAACTAGTGATAAAAAATCGAGTTATTAGGACATTTTCTTGTTGACAACTTGGTATCCGATTTTGTATGGCTTACAGGTTTACATGATCGGACGCACGACAATCGCATTAGGTGAACACGTATTTCCAGTTCTTTGTTTCCTTGTTTCTCCTGTATTTTCGTTTATACTTTTACATCCGATCATAACGTAGTTAATTTCCAAGTATACTTATATTCATTATTTTTCATGATAACAAAATGTCAATAATGCCGCTTTCAATAGACAACTTGATTTGACTAAAATAATGTTCATTTCTATGCGGTAATCGGCTTCGTCTTAACACAAAATTAAAAGAAAAGAGACTGTCTTTACTTTACAATAGAATGGTGAGAGAATATAAAATGACGGTCATATTTGTTGCAAAAAAGTTCTATATAAACTAAGGATTAAACATAAATGAAAAACTGAGGAACATGAAGTCGCGAAATCATTTGCCAGAATTGCAATATAAGGTATTTTATAATTTGTTTCCAAATATGTGTTTCCTTAGTTTTAAATGGGTTGTGTTCTTATTTACAAACACACATCTCTGTGTGTTATTTTAACGCATGTTAAAGGTTCATACGCAAACCTTGTCTCCTCTAAATAAGAAGTTATTCTTGGTCACTGCCTTTCTCTGCAAGAGCTCTTGTATCAAGATTCTGAGGATAACTTTTACGCGCGTTTATCTTCCCTTTAAGGTTTTCGATGTAATCCTCTGACAACTGCAGTAGTTGACGCAGTGCCAGCAACGCCATGATGCTGATTTTATCATCCAGCTGAATCTAATTTTCGTAGTTCTTCACCGGAAGTATGTTGTTTCTAGGCAAACCAAAAAGGCCGGACACCATGTCAACCGCGTCCTCAATAATCTTACTCGTGAAAAGATTCTTAATTGAACTAGCAACATCTTGACAGGCCAGGTCAACGGCCTCTGGAATTGCTAAAACAGTAGATAAAACAGAACTATTGAGCGATTAAGACGTAAAGGGAATGCAATGAGTTTTCAGCTGATGGGTGGTATATGCAATTTATTGTAATAAGATGCCATGTTAAAACGTTCAAACAGTGTATGGATGTTGACTATGATATATAGCAAGGTACGTTATTAAGGTAATAGCAAATCTACTTATTTACCATTAGCAACACCAAGGGAGGAGAATTTAACCTTTTCGATTTATGAGTCGTTGAAAACTTTTGATCCTTTTGACCAATTTCGGTGGTATGTCGTTAGAAGTTGAAGCGTCGATTTCAAACACAACGCAGTGGATCTTTTCTGTTAACCTTGGCTAATGCACGAACCCAGGATTGTCGGTGCTGATTTGAGCGAGTGGGTTAAACTGTCAAGTATAATAAAACTGTCTATCTATAAGTGCGACTAAAATATTTAGACGTAGTAATAAGATATCGTGTGTTCACGTGGACTCATGATATATATTTTTTTCGAAATTTACTTACATAAAACAAAAATACATGTGTCAAAATACTTGAGCTTATTAAAGGGGCCTTTTCACAGATTTTGGCATGTATTGAAGTGTGTCATTAAATGCTTTATATTGATAAATGTAAACATTGGATGTTAAGAGCTCTAGTAAAAAACAAGAATATTTTTTTTTAAGAAAAAAAAAGTAAACCTCAACTGGGCTCGCACAACTGACCCCTGGAGTCCTGGAGTAAATGACTAACGCTTAGACCGCTCGGCCATCCGTCCGCATACAATGATGGAATTATTTTATACCTTATTCTAGCAATCCTCGTAGTTTCACAAAATATAACGACAACAACAGAATTATCCAAATTATTCAATCGTTTCGCGTTGCAACACTTTATAATTTAATATACTTTATAATTTTCATAATTTTAAGTCGTCAAAAGCTGCATATTATGGATATTTTAGAGCATGGGAAATGTTCAGTATTACTGTTTCCTCGCAAATATCATATCTAAACCGAAAATTTGCGAGTCTGAAGCAACTTTTTTTAATTATTTCAATTTACCAAAACGTGATAAGGCCCCTTTAAATAATTGTGACGTGAAACACTACTTCTTAAAACTCTGCAATGTTCCCATCTAGAAGGTAGTTACACTCCGGAATGTCTAGATCTTGAGTGACTTGTATACCACGTGTATCACAGAGCCGGAAATTCAACGTCGCTCCTGAACTTACATTTATTTCATAAGGGGTGTACTGAAAAACATTCGCAATACCTTTAATGTAGTATTTGACATCTTAGGAATATACATAATGATATTATATCAACATTTGCAATTGAATACCAAAAAACACAAGTTCAAACTTTATTTTTCTGATTTAATGCTTTATTAACTCGCTTTTTGGGAAAACTGAGAGTGATTGTGTGTATTTTCAATCTTCAATGTAATACACAAGACGAGAAATTTTAACGTATGGTGTAGCTCGGTTTGAATTGAGAAAGCGGTAAATAATTGTTCTTTATTTAACCCCAACTGTCGGTTCAAGGCATGTGTCTTACGTTCAAAGAAACGATTAACATACCGCGAGAGTAATGCCTTGGGTAGAGACCCCACATGGGGCCCTTTTAGTGATGTGACCCTTGAACACCGAGTTGCTTGACTTGCCTGCCCCAACTGGACCTAGCATCAGGATACGGACATCTGAGAGTCCCAGCTTATCGGAGGGTTTGAACGCTACGATGTCCTCGGTAAGCGTCTTGAGATACTAAAATCATAACAATCTATTTGCACAAGAACAACAATGTACCGTTTATAATATTTTTAAATATGGGATGTTGCTGCAAGTACAACAAAATGCTGGCTAAGTAGGAAATAATAAACATAAAAAAACAGCATATTGATCGATTATTATGAAAAATCCAAGTAGTGTAACTCCCTGTCGTTATACATTAATTCATAATACATCAAGCTATTAAATCAAATCTTAATTAATAAAATTTAATTTAAATTCTAATTTAAGCGCACATTTGGCTTTAAGAAGCCAAAGAAAGAGAACGCCCCAAGAGAAAAGTTTTTACAATTACTTAGGATTCATTATATCGAAGTATAATGTCAATACACATAAATTAAATCATTTAATAGTACGTGTATTTCCAGGCATAATAATAAACCATATTAGCAAAATGAAAAAACACATTTATAACAGATTGACTTCATTAATTTTCGCCTCAATGCCTTTTAATTATACATGTTTCGATGCATATGTGATATAAATTTTTGGTATGTATAATGTTTGTTATTTAGATAACATTACTTTAAAATAACGTATAAGTGATGTTCTAAATTCATTTTATTAATTTATATTATTTGTATTAATAGGTAGTTTCTAATTAAAACAGGATATTGGACGTGTAAGTTCTCATGTAAATGTCTGTTTATAGACTTGTGACAATTGTATGAAACGGGAGATTAATCAAATTCGTCAATGTATAAAGTGCGTGGTCCCAAAGATTCAGACGCGCCTAATAATGGAAGGCGCTTGTACTTGTTTTAGACATTAATTGATGGAAGTATGGTTTTGGTTTAGTGATTAGTTTTGTTACTGAAGTCTTAATGTTTTAGTCTTTATATATGCGTGAAAATATAGCTGTGATACTGACCTTATCATTCCAGTCGTGTGTTTTTCTCCAAGGTTGTGGAAGTTTGGGTGGTGTCTTTTTCCGCTTCCCATCTGTATTTCATTATTATACATTTAGTACGCTCATTTTGTCAAATGACACGTTGACAACTTCGTTATCAGGTTATTTAAACCTATTTATTTTAGCTCGATTGCATCGAAAGCCGCGGACTTATATAAACGCTCTCGAGTTTTTGGGAAGATCTAGAGAATGCTCAATCTCTTTCACGACGGTTACATTACATTCACCTCTGTGGTGGGCTCAGAACGGAGTATTTTTATGAAAGCGTCTCATTCATGTCATGATTATCCCAAGCGTTCATCATGGAGGTTACAGTATACTAAACAATCTCTTGGTTACAGTACATTCACTGCATTAAAGAAAACCATCTCATACTATAATATCTTATATCAGTCTTAATTAATTATTATAAAATTGATATGTTTTTTTTTATGTTAACAAACCTACATACATACATACGTCGAAGCAATGCCTAACGTCACTCAATACAAATTATGTTCAATTGTTTACATTTGTGAAGTGCGTGGAATGATTTCTTCTGCGTAAATGGGCAATAAAATAGTTCCAAAGAGTTGCATTAAAACTCGCAAGTTTTTGCACGATGTATCGTAAATTAAAAATTCCTATTTCATTATTGTACGCCTCTGATCTTAAAAATATCCAATCAAATATACATTGAATGCGTTTGTTCGGTTTTACCTATTTAATATGCAAAATGGCATGCTGAGCCTTACGCAGAGGTGTATGTGAGAGCAAGGAACGACAACTCTGCGTGGAGATTGGAGAATGCTCCCCGATCGGTGATCGAACCCGAGACCTTCCGATTGCTAGGCGGACACCATATCCATTACGGCACGGCGATCAGTTTGGTTACGTATTCACATAAACAATTCACAAATGCACTTTTAAACACAATCTCTAAATACGCAAGAGCAATAAATATTTAAAATGCAGCCTTATCGTTATGATACTTACTACTTTTATATAAATTAAATCTTCTCTTATTGAATTAAAAGTAATACAATAAAGCAAAATATAATTTTAGATATCAAATGTATTAATATGCGTTTTAAAAGTTCGAAGCTACTTCTTAACAAAGCTACAATAGCTGCACTGGAAGTAAACAATCGTTTATAGGAATAACGTAATTTAAAATTATCATTATTAAAGGTTAAAGACTTAAGTTGTACTACAAACAGTCTCGGATTTTTTTAAACTAGATATGCAATTGGTTACTCAAACATTAACCGGTTAACATTTCATTTTAATCAGTTTAAACTATACAAACTCTACAATCTTTAAGTATAGGTTCCAAAGTGTCATATTGCGCGGACATTAACTCTCGTTAAAGAGTAATTTATGAGCGTTCACGTTGGTCATATTAGCAGGCATATGACGTTCATTGTTAAAATATTAGTCAATAAAACATTTAATTTGTTGGATTTGCAAATGTATGTTTGACTTTGTATGTAATTGTTCTGTGTAAAAGCATATCAATAATAAATAAACTTATGTATAATGATCACTATCATGTATCTTTTTCTGAATGGGGGACGCTTATGTTCGCGTCGTATCGCTCACAGAAATCTGTGTAACGAATGTGTTTATTTGTATTAATGTTTTAATTTCGAACGTGTGAAGTGTACTTGATGTACAAATCTTATGTTTGTTTCGTTCTTTTTCAAGTTAACATATCATTATGTTTTCATGAAATTAGTTTTTTCAATATTCGCTATATTGATTATTTAAAAGTGTGCAAGATGGTAGTGATCGCATCGTTGATTACAATTACGTATACAAAGTTCACATTGTGATTAAGCAATTATACACAGGATTAGAGTTAAAGACATAAAGGCAATCTTTGCACAATGGATTTGTCGATACAATTTACTTTGTCAGGCAATCAGTCTCGAAGATTGTATAACGAAACATTAACAAACCAGACCAAAGTCTCGATCAATACATTCTTGTAGCATGCATGCCTGTGTGCAATTAAGTGTTATTTTTTTCTGTTCTGTGCTGTGTTTATCGCGAGTTATATAAACGTTTCAATTCTTAACGATACTGCCCATTAACAAAACTTTATCTCTGTGTGTAACAACTTAAGTACTGGTTTACTTTTGTATTGAGGCATTATTGATTCCCGTAGGCGGCGTGGCGTGTTGTATGAAGTAGGCAATATCGTAAATGGGCAGTATTTTGATAAAGGAAATTTGTATAATATATTGGATGAAACAAATCTAAAAATGTCTTTCAAAAAAGTTTCAGGTTAACCTTGACCAAAAATAATTGATTGACCGATAGTTCAGTTGGTTAACCGTTTAACCTATTTGAACCTCTTAAAATCGATGCACGTCAAAAATTACACGGACATACGTGCAGATCGGTTTCTTGGCATTATTATAACTTAAACGCAATGTTCAAATATAGCCAATTGCCAATTAGTGCGTGTATTTATCTTAGGATCTATATAATGAGGGAGACACGTTAGAAGTGCACTGACGTATTTTGAATACAATGCTCGTTTACCTGTTACACTGTAAGCCTCTAGATCAGTGACATTCATGTTGCCATTGTTGATTTGGTCAGCAGTGATACCTTGATTGCTGTATGAAGTCCCAGGCCTCAGATAACCATTCAAGGAGAAATAGCCCCCAGAGCTGTTAATTGTGTGTTCAAATGGTTTGAAGTCGTGTCCTCCACTCAAGGCAGGTCAAAAGTTTAATGATACAAAAGTCGAGTATTTTGCATCTATAATAGCAAACTTGGTACTTTTATCAGACCCTGAATACTTCAGTTGAAACAGGAACGCGTTCGTATCTTGAGTATAATTGCCATGACTGTTCCAGCTCACACTAACATATCCCCCTTACACCGATCCCTGTTGATTGTACAGCACCGCCACAGTAGGTCCCTGGTTGTCACATTTCTGGTGAAATGTTTTAGGGTCACACCCATCCCTGGTTATCTTGTAGAGCAGGGTGAACGTCTTGGATCCCGTGCCAATCCAGGCTTCCAGCTGACCCATGTACTTTTCTGGCAACTGTCCCGCCATTGTGCAAGGAATCTATTTAACCTTAGGGAAAAAAACACTATGTGAAAAGTATGTATATTAGTGGGCATTTGATACAGTTTACCTTTTATATACTGTACATATATTTTGAATTAAAACATTTATTTGAAAAATAATAGGGACGCCAACTAAAACACAAATCGGTATTCGAATATGGGAATGATAATTACCACTTTATTATCACTGCCCTATGAGATACTTATTTATATGGCAAATTATAGGGTTTTATGCATAATACGAATTGTGCGAGTGTTCGATGGACGTTAAGCTATTTGTCTGGCAATCGAATGATAATCATTCAAATCGAATGTTCCAATCGTTTTGGCATCCTTACAAATGAGCGATTACAAGCATTATTGTAAGTGTCAATATGAGGAATGTGTCAATTTCTTAATGCCACGCAATTACTAACAACGAAGATATACATTTCGTGTTAAAACAATATCGATTATATTATCATCGAAATGCAGAATACTGATGGAAAGTCATTAACTCCGTGGCATAATTATCAAACCATATTTTAATACAGTCGGTCCCACTTGTATGCTTATGTTAAATTTCTTGTAGCGTAGTGTCAATTAATACAGAAGGAATAACTATTTTCAGAAAATGGTAATCTATTTTCGAAAAGGCAATTTGATAATTATTAATCTAATGAAAAAAATGATAAAGTTTCTTCACCTGAAATGGCGAATTAAAAAGGAATTAGGAAAACAAGCGCTGTATTGCACGTGTTCGTATTTAATATAAATATCTAACATTATGAATAACTAAAATATGATACTAAATAGATTATTTGTAAAATTATTTCATGTGTCGGAACCTGTTCCTGAAAAGGCTTACCTTAATTAACACATTTGATGTCATTCACTTTCGATTCCATGCACATGCGCACTACTTAATTACCGAATTCGTCTATCACATTTGAAGCTTGAAGGAATTTAAATTATTTAACCCGTAATAATCGTCCGCGTTATTTTTCAATATCGGCTGATACAGCAATTAAAACCATTGATTATTGATATACTTATTGTAGTATTGATCGCTGGCTGTTTCAAGAGTGGGATAATTATTCCATGTCATGAAATATGAGAACAAAGCCGAATTTTGCAATTAATAACCTTTGTACTGTGTAACGTTCTGTAGTAACCTCAAACTGAAGAGTCAAAAACATATAGATGTGTATAAATACACACGTTTTTGCATTTTTATGTATCATGTTTTATGTGTGTACTTATGTCCTCAATGTTTATTGCGTGTTAATGATGCTTAGATTGTAAATGAAAACTTTGTTTTACTACAGAATGATGGAAATTAGTTCAGTCGATCGGCGCAGTGTTGTTACTGTTTAGGAATTTTCTTCAATATGATCCGTTACAGATCATACACACCTAAGAAACAATTACGTGTAGGCCCTGCTTAACTTCATTGCGTTCACATTGCGAGATATCTCTTAGTTCATTAATCCGATTTCTTTTCGTAAATAAGTATTATATTAAGAAAACTTATACAACCGCTTAGTGAGTACTTGGTAAACATGTTCATCAAATTAACAATTATACATTGTGATCAGCTTTTCCAAAAACGGAATGAACGTTAAAATGGCTACATGTTAAACAGTAATTTGTCATTTGCAGTACTACTTAGACTTTTAGTATCGTAATCAAGTGTAGTATAATCATTTGTCTATTACGTATATTAAACTTAAATGACAGTTTACATTTGTGATATCGACATACGATTTTATTTTATTAAAGGGACCGTCAACCACGAATGACAAAAAAAGAAAAGTTATAAAATACCGTATTTTTACAATTTTTAGTTTATGTTGATTAAAATATCACGACTGGTAAATTACATTACTTGAACAAAGTTGTTAAGTTTGCATATTTTCAGTATATTCGGTAATAAATTTTACTGGGTACAGGTGCCAGGTAACTACCAGATAACTATAAATAACGTAAGTATATTGATCATCATCGTCACGTTGTAAACCCATGAATGCAAATTGTGCATGCGTAGTGAATTGTATATATTTTATATATTAAATGATCAATCTACTTAAGTTATTTATAGTGTGTATATCGTTATGTCATCTATTTTCGCGATGTACTTTCGATTTCACATCGCGAAATTTTATTACCGCATATACTGAAAATATGAACTTTTTTCAAGTTAGGTAATATGCCAGTCGTGATATTTTAATCAATATAAATTAATATTTGTAAAAAATACGATATTTTATAACTTTTTGTTTCGTCAGTCGCGGTTGACGGTCCCTTTAATATCGTTATCTACCATGACAACACTATTACACCTGTTTAATGTCTAAAACTTGTTTATACACAACAGTGCATACAGCACTGTAATTAAAATATAAATGGACTAGACGGTTACATTTCTCACAAGAATTGGCTGCAACAAAAACACTTCTTCAGCTATTTGTTTCTGTATAATATATACAATAACTAATTAAAAAGGTCTACATTCCAAACAAAGTTATTACACAACTAAGACCGTGTTCAGTATAACGCTTTTTATTTATCCCCATCTAACATCAGATGTGTGAGGAACGTATAATACCCAGTCTGTTTACACATGTTCTCAAGTAAGGTGGCTCAACAAATTGCATCTACATTTACAGTTTATACCTTCCTATAAAAGTGTTGATAATATTTATACATTTGTTTTTCGGGACAAGTTCCATATTAAATATATTTCATATTCAAAGTTTTATAACACAATACCTTTTGCTACTGCACTCTTAAAATGGTCACTGTTTCTTTCAATACAATAGCTATTGCTATTACGCTCTTAGCATGGTCACTTTTGCATGCAGTACACTAGCTATTGCTTTTGCGCTATTAACATGGACACAGCACGTTTTCTGCACTACAATAGTTATTGTGCTATTCAAATATTCGCTGTGCCCAGCCGTACAATAGCAATTGTTATTGCGATTTTCAAATGGACACTGTTTCCTATAGTAAATTTCTATTGCTATTGCGCTATTTAAACTGTCACAGTTTCGACACAAACAAAAAGACATAATTATTTCCGTGCATCGTCAGCTTTTTCAAGTGTTGGTTATATAATTAAAGCAGTATAGTGTAAAGGCATTCGTTCAATATATAACGTATTCAACATACAGACGCGTAAGCAAGCATGCATTATTTTGAAAGGTTACTATTTGTCGCTAGTTATTCTTTGACAAAGTCGCTGCTTTTCTCTGAGTTATCACCTTTTGCAAGCCTCTGAGAAGACAGTTTGAGCGCGCTCGTCTTCACCTGAAGGTTCTCAATGTAATCCTCTGCAAAGTGCAGTAGTTGACGCAGTGCAAGTAACGCCAGGATGCTGATGTTGTCATCAAGCTCCATCTCATTCTCGTAGTTCTTCACCGGAAATATGTTGTTTCTAGGCAACCCGAGAAGACCAGATACCTTGTCCACCGAGGACTCAATTTTCTTGCTGGTGAACACGTTGGAGATTTTACTAGCAACTTCTAGACAGACCAGGTCAACTTTGGTTAGAAGGACGGCCTGTGGAATTCCTAAAACCAAAGGTAAAAACAATTGAGCTCTTTAGACCTTAAAGGGATCTTTTCACGCTTTGGTAAATTGACAAAATTGAAAAAAGTTGTTTTAGATTCGCAAATTTTCGTTTTAGTTATGATATAAGTGAAGAAACAGTAATACTGAACATTTACCATGCTCTAATATAGCCATTATATGCATCTTTTGACGATTTTAAAACCTAAAAATTATAAAGCGTTGCAACGCGAAACGATTGAATAATTTGGAAAGTTCTGTTTTTGTCGTTAAATTGTGTGCAACTACGAAGATTGCTTATATAACGTATAAAATACGTCAAGTACGTGTACTCGGCGGAATAGCTCAGCAGGCTAGAGCGTTTTTACTTCAGAATTCTGGCAGGACTCCAGGGGTCACTGGTTCGAAACCTGCTCCGGGCAATGTTCTTTTCCTGTTTTTAATTTTATTCTTGATTTTTTACTGGAGCTTTTACGATCCAATGTTTACATTTATCAATATAAAGCATTTAATGAATAAGTTAAAAAATGCCAAAATCTGTGAAAAGGCCCCTTTAATCGAATACGATGCGTTTTTAGGTGAAGAGAGGTTCTTGTAATTTATTGAAATGTTAAAACGTTCAAATACTGGATAAATGTATACTATAACATATACCGGTACTACGGTACGATAATAAGGATATTTCGAAAACATTTTATGTAACCAGCAGCAAAATAATTGTCACACATTTTACCTTTGCGATTCACGATTCGTTGAAAACTGTTGATCTTTTTTACCAATTTCGGTGGAATGTCGTTAACAGTTGCACCATCGATCACAAAAAGAACGCAATGAATCTTTTCTGAAAGCTTTGGCTGTTGCACAAATCCGGGATTGTCTGGGCTAATTGGAGCGAGTGGGTTAAACTGTTAAGTATAATACAATTGTATATGCATATTATTTGCATAAACCATACTTAGACGTAGTCATTCTTACATAAGACATCGCATTCAAATTAAAATGTTCGTGTCGACTCATGGAAATTTCTTTGTCTACAGAGACCAACATAAAACAAACATACAACTGACAAAATGCTTGAGACGCTTTACTTATTATTATTTAGTTATAGAATTGAAATAATACTTCGTAAAACTCTGGAATGTTCCCTTCCAGCAAGTAGTTACATTCCACCATGTCAAATTCTTGAGTGAGTTGTATGCCACGTGTGTCACACAGCCGGAAATTCAACTTGGATCCAGAACACAATATCACGTCGAACGGAGTATACTGCAAAGAATGTATGGTAACTTTCACGTATTATTTGAAGTTAAAAACAGTGAGATTATGTAAAATTGACATTTGAATGAAACAATATCAAACCAAGTGAAAACTTAAACTTGATTTTTCTGATATAATGTTTTAAAGCAAGCCTGATTGTGTTTGTTTTCCACTGAGGTGTTTTCTAAGACATACTAAATGATACTTATATATAAACTTATGTTTTAGCATCTTTTGACTGGAGAAAGTGGTATACATTTTTTTCAATTTCAACACCCACAGTAGGTGCAAGGCATATGCCTCACGTTCACAGATATTGTTCACATACCGCAATAGTAATGCCTTGTGGTGCGACCCCACATGGAGCCCTTTGAGAGATACGACCCTTGAACACCGAGTTGATGGTGTTGTAGAAGCTTGACTTGCCTGTCCCCACTGGACCCAGCATTAGGATACGTACATCTGACTGTCCCAACTCCCCGGATGGTTTGAACGATACGATGTCCTCGGTAAGCTTTTCAAGAAACTTAAATCCGGACAATTTATATTTACAATAACAATAACATATAAGATAATTATAGGTTCATGGATCGTTTCCATCTTATAATAACTATAATGCACCCAAGATGGCATGTGCGTAATGTTTAATCCAATTTGAACGTAAATAATAGTGATTTCATACTTATAGAAGTTTCGGTTCGGTTCTACAAACAAATTGGGGTTTAGAAAGCTGAATACACATATATCAAAACAAGGCTGTAATATGGAATGATATTCACTCTTTCATTCCAATCAGGAGTTTTTCTCCAAGGTTGTGGTGGTGGTGTTGGAGTCTTCTTCCGCTGCCCATCTGTGCAAAATCATTGTATAACGAACATTACATACTTTTGACCTTAGATCACTGCCTTTACACTGGGCTTACATAATGGTAATAGCATTTTAATATCAACATATATTTAACCAAATGAAAATAATTTCATAGATCACTTGATTGTCTAAAAATATAGTAATTATAAAAAACTTTTACAAATATAACTTTATCACAAACGTTGAGAACATATTTTGAAGAAAATTTGTTGGTTTTGAATGAAAGTAATCATCGAAAATATGCCTACAATGCACATATTTTACAATTCATTGTAAAAGGTACTCAAACTCTTAACAACTAAAAAATTGTTTTGCTTAAGATTCTTACTAAAGTTAGTTGTGGATTTAAACCTTACAATTTTCCAGACAAATGTTTAAACTGTGATGATAACATATTTAGTATTAAAAATACACTGTCAACGTGCAAGTACATTTTGACGATAATGCATTAACCTAAAGGTAAATAAAACTCAATGAAACAACTTCCTGTGAACACTGGTTATGGTAATTACACTTTTGCACACATAATACATTGACATATTTTCACCCCCTGTACGTCGAGAATCCAAACTCAGTTGGATAATTCAAACTGAAGAAAAAAATGTCGGCCGAAACCGAAACTGAAAGGTAGGTGATTATTTTATCATTTCTGCTAATTTAGTAACTATAAGGACGTAATTTTTATACACATGTGATAATGAATGTCTGACACACACATGCGTTTTGAGTTTTGCAATGATTTAATAGTTTTCTAGTAAAAAACGATAAATAGGTCTTCGGAAATGCTAATTTTCATGAAATGCGACCTATGTGTTGAATTTTTTACACGGTAATTGACAAAAGAGCGAACGGAACTGAAACAGATTGGTCATTCTCCATCGACTTCCTAGTGTTAGTTTGGAATTATCCATACACTAGTTAGGTCATTATCCAATTTGTATATTCTTGTCCCCAAAAATACGAATACATTGCGTTTTCGAGCATTTACGCCAATCAATTTTTTTACATACATATATGAAAGGTTAATACATAAGTCCAAGCATTAAAACATTAAAAACATTCGATTATAATTGTTTTGGCCTAAAACTTTCGAAAATTTCATTTACTTTTTCCAGATTTTCAAACATGTTCATTTTATTTCGACGTAATTGTTTTTAATTGTTATGGGTTTAATAGCGCATTGTATCCGGCAAATAACATTTTATCAAAAAGAAAATTTTATTATGTCACAACTAAATTTAAATAAACGTGTTCTTAGAAATAAATGACTGGAATCTTTATTTCTGTCGCCATTTTTTTCTTTTTTGAATTATCCTACTCAATTGGATTATCGACGTACAGGGGGTGTATTTTGAACACAATACACGTTTACCTGTAACACTGTAAACCTCTAGCTCAGTGACGTTCATGGTGCCATTGTTGACTTGATCAGCAGTAACATCTTGGTTGTTGTAACTTTTAAAATTCATGTGACCATTTAAAGCGAAATAACCACCTGAGCTGTAAATTGTGTTTCTGAATGTAAACAGATCGTGTCCCTGACCAAAAGTAGGTCCATTAGATAAACCTCCAAACAACGTATACGTTTTATCATTAATAGGAAACTTCGTATACTTGTTAGAGCCTGAATACTTAAGTTGAAACAGGAAGGCGTTTGCATCTTGAATCCAAGCGTTATTACTGTTCCAGTGCGAACTGACATATCCCCCATAGACCGAGTCTTGTTGGTTGTACAGAACAGTAACGGTGGGTGCCTGGTTGTCACACTTCTGGTGGAATGTTGTAGGGTCACACCCATCCCTGGTTATCTTGTAGAGCATGGTGAAGATCTTGGGTCCTGTGCCAATCCAGGACTCCAGCTGATCCATGAACGTATCCGACAACAGTCCAGCCATTGTTCTTTGAATTTATATGAAATTGCGAAAACAAAATCAACATGACAGTAGTAAAAGGACATTTGTAAAGAAACTTAACGTCCATAGCATTTGAATTAACAAATGTGTTTGCAAAGTAGTGATCGCAAGCATTAACAGACTGGCTCAGTACGCAGAGCGCTGGGCTACAAATCAGTTGACTGCATTATCATGAAAATTCAATAGCTTAACTTAAGCAAAAATATTTTTACAAGATACTCATTACTTTCGCAAAACAATACCATACAACTAAAATAACAGTTTAATGGTGCATCATTGAGCAAGTGTGTTTGCTTCACCCTTAAAATGATTCATTTTTCAAATTTCAGAAAATGGTGAGCTATTTAAGAAAATAGATAGATAGATAGATAGATAGATAGATAGATAGATAGATAGATAGATAGATAGATAGATAGATAGATAGATAGATAGATAGATAGATAGATAGATAGATAGATAGATAGATAGATAGATAGATAGATAGATAGATAGATAGATAGATAGATAGATAGATAGATAGATAGATAGATAGATAGATAGATAGATAGATAGATAGATAGATAGATAGATAGATAGATAGATAGATAGATAGATAGATAGATAGATAGATAGATAGATAGATAGATAGATAGATAGATAGATAGATAGATAGATAGATAGATAGATAGATAGATAGATAGATAGATAGATAGATAGATAGATAGATAGATAGATAGATAGATAGATAGATAGATAGATAGATAGATAGATAGATAGATAGATAGATAGATAGATAGATAGATAGATAGATAGATAGATAGAAAGATAGCTAGATAGATAGATAGATTTATTCGGCATATACATGTCAAATAATAACATAAACAATTTATCACATTTTGCATAAGAACGAGATAAATTTAAAACAAACACATATACTGAGCACTAAAAATATCACAGATAGAATTGAAATCATGAGGTATACATGTGTGTTACATTTACAATACCTTAATACAATTTCTCAGATGCTTAAAACAAAATTAGATTAGAACAAACACATATATTTAGCATCACAGAATTAAAATTGACTCAATGAGATAAAAATTTGAGATACATTTACATACCTTAATAAAATTTACAATTTTCACAAAGAAGTTTAAACCAAATTCAGCTTAAGACAATCACATACATTGAACACAAAAATATCACAGATTAAATTGACTTCATATGGTATACAATTATAGGTACATTTACATTAGACTGTTTACTTAAAGTTTATTTTAGTCTGATATAAGGACATGTACTGCCAGGAAAGCCCTTAAAAGTCTTGCGACTTATTTCCAAAGGGGTCCTTTATATTACTGCTTCATACAGCACATAAACTAGATAGCAGCTAGCTATAGTCATATTATGTTAATGGTTATTGAATAATTTTATAATTTAGTTAGCATATCTAGAATTTGCAAAATGTATATATGCGTTCAACAATTTGAGCGAGCACATGATTATATGAACTCGTTACTTAACAAAGTCATGGGATATCTAAATACTTAAAAAAAAACAACACCGTCTGCCATGCTCATATCCTAAAGGTACTTGTTTAGAAAATGTTTTTTGACTTCTTTTTTGAATTTGAAGTGACTATTTATACATTGAATAGATTCTGGAAAAGCATTCCAGGTTAAAACACCATTATAATAAAAAGTTGAAGCTGTCGCTGATTTTATGACAGGAGCATAGAAATTACATTTGCTCTTTCGTGTGCAGTAGCTATGAACATCAGATTTCTTTATAAAGTTTTCTTTCATATACACTGGACATTTGTCATAAAAAATTGTATGTACATGATTTAGACTCAGTTGTTTAACTCTATCATTAAGTTTTAATATTCCTAGTTTGTGAAAATCTGAGCAGGTCAGTGTGGTTCTTGGTGGAACATTTAAAATGAATCGCACAACCTTGTTTTGTGTAATTTGTAATTTAGACGTAAGAGTTTTCCCCAAGTTATTATACCAGGCCGAACAAGCGTAGGCAAATAAGCATTGAGTTAGTGAATTACAGAGGGTTTTCCTAGTGTTAAAATCCAGTACACTGTTGTGTCTATACATGAACTTAAGTCTCGAGTTGACCTTACTGATGATGTCGTTTGCACATTTACTACCTGACAGGGTGTTATCTAGAACATGACCTAAATATTTCACCGATTTTTGAGACTTCATAGTTTGATTATTACATATGACTGAGAAATTTTTAATCTTTTTAATTTTCTGCTTACTTCCAAAAAGTATACATTCTGTTTTACCTATATGAAGAGACAACTTGTTGTCAACTAGCCAGTTATTGCAGTTTGCTAATTCACATCCTAACTTTTTACTTATGACATTTGGAAATGCAATATGATAATATAGGTGATATAGTTAAAACAATATATATTTCGAGTGTTTTAACAAAGAAGAGGGAACTTTAAAGCAATCTTCAACAGGACCTCCTAAATAAATATATCATGTCCAATACATATTCATGAAAAAATGCTTACCTTAATCAACACCTCGTACGGCTTTTACTTTCGTTTTCGTGCACATGCGCACTAATTCACTTCCCAATTCGTGTAGATATAACAATTGTTCCAATCGTGACACATCGACTATCTTCGGAATGCTCCGTAAGCACGATGTTTGTATCGGCCTATAAATCGTCTGCTGGTGCAGATTGCCTATCGGATGGCAAATTTCAAGCTTAAAGGATGTCGATAAAATACACTAGTTTAAACTTGTGTCAACACTTCAACACGTTAAAGACGACGTTTATAAATATTCACGTGTACGTTATCGTTTACCATTTATAATATGGAACAGTTTTTTAATAATACAGTTTATTTTAATAGCTTGTTGCAATAATCCAACTCCCAGCTACTGACCCTCCGGATCGCTGCGAGTTGCAACTCCCAACAGGCTTTTTTCATGTAAACCAGGGAACTATATAAACAAATGTCCCTGTGTAAACTCGCCGACTATTCCAGGCGGCATTTTAATCGGTAATTTGAGCCATATTTATAAACTATTGTCTGGCACAAATAAATAAACACAAAAATAATTTTATAGATCTTTGATCTATTATGTACGGAATACCGTTAGGACCAGTGCGACAATACGATGGCGACAATGCGATAGTACGATGATGACAATGCGACAGTGCGATGACAACAGTGCGATAGCACGATGGCGACAATGCGATAGTGTGATAATACGATGACGACAGTGCGACAATAGGATGACGACAGTCCGACAATACTATGGCTACAGTGCGATAGTACGATAGCGACAATGCGAGAACGCGATAGTACGATGGCGACCATGCGACAATACGATAACGACAGTGGTACAATACGATTGCGAGAATGCGATAGTACGATGGCATCAATGCGATGATACGATGGCGACAGTACGATATGACTATCGCATCGTCGTCATCGTACTATCGCACTGTCGCCATCGTATTGTCGCACTGTCGCATTGTCGTCATCGTACTATCGCGTTCTCACATTCTCGCCATCGTTCTATCGAATTGTCGCCATCGTATTGTCGCACTGGCGTCATCGTATTGTCGCCATTGTACTTTCGCGTTCTCGCATTCTCGCCCTCTGGATTTAAATGAGAAACCACGATGGCATTACGGTATTCCGTAATTATGCGCAAAATAAACAACTTACGTATGGTGTGCTCGCAGAATAATGATATTACCGGTAATCCAAGTTTTACACAACACGCGTAAACTATTCCAGCAAATGAGAAAACGTTGAAAATGCTCAAACCATAAACCATCTTTGGGGTTTAAAAAGATCTTAAGGCAAGTCGCAACCAAGAATTAACCACAGTCAAGTCACTTGTTATTTGAATTTATCATGAATCAGCTGAATGTTGTTTTAAGACACAATTTAATTGATCTGAATCATAATAATATTATTATAAGTCGCAGCAAGCCTACTTAATGATTTTATGTTCAACCCAATTTAACAGATGAGCAAAAAGATAACTTAATCTGGAGTTGGGCGGTACAGCAGTGAGCCAGCTATTGTGTCTGAGTAGCTGATGATAAGACTGAAACACAAAGCTTTTAAAAATATTTAAGTCATTTGGTTCGCACAGACCAGTGTCGCTGCTATCACATTAACTTTCTTATGTTAACAATATTCGATATAATGTTATATACATCAAATACACAAATAATCCCACGTAACGTTAATCGGCTTGGAAAACTCGTGATTTATAATTGGTAAACTATGGCTACAAATGGTCAGGAATATATTTGTGTACAACTTTTAGCCTGTTTTATCCAAGGCAATACTATATCCCAACTTTGTACCGCGTTCTACTTCAGTTGTACACAAATAACACTTCTGTTATGACCCCGATGTAATAAGATAAATTGATATGCCCACATCCGTCCGTCGGATTTTGAAGTATCGACTGACACAAAACGTTCAATAATTATAGACTTTAATAATATCAGGAACGTAGATAACAGAGACACTCGATGTTGTCTACGTCTCTTCTACGAGAGTTGCCCAATGTCAAAATGCACGATTTTCTCGAACCATTGTTGTTTTAGCAGTTGTGTAATATACTATTCTTCAATGTACATGCAATTTGTCAATAATTTTCAACATGCCTCAGAAGAAAATTAGTAAAACGGTGAAGGGCATTGTTTTTGGCCTTTTGAGATGCAAATGCAGTTACAGACGCATTCAAAATGAACTGAAAACGATGGGCCATGGTATTTCTTTGGGAAGTATACGGAATATTCGACATGACGCTACTTTACAGGGCAGTACAACGACTAGTGGTGCTACAAATGCAAGTTCAAGTATACGTCCATAAGGGCCCGTATTCACCAAACAATTCATAGACTTAAGTCTAAGAATAAAGAATGTTCTTCAAATTAAAATATTCGAGAATTTCTTTAATTTTGAGTCAAACTCTGCAGTAAACACCACTATCTATACTATTCTTCATATAGAACATTTTGTTAATGACATAATCACCAGTGGAGGCCTGTATATATTCAAACACTAACACATTTTTCTTGGCTCTAAGTCTATTCTTTATTCTTAAGTCTAAGAATCGGTTGGTGAATACGGGCCCTGGTCACACCTGACGTCGTATGCAAAATTCGTCGGTGGATCTCTAACATCAATCCACCGACCCAGACAACAATCGCATTAGACACAAGAATGTCCAAGGGAACAGTATACTACAGCATCAGGAATGTTTAGCAAAACTACGGAAGAAGTGCAAGGTTCATCACCTCAACATGGCACAGATCCAGAAGCGCAGGGCCAGGTCTTGGAAGCTATATCTAAAGCTTTAATGTGGCAAGTGAAGAGATTTTGTTACACCTGACGAGCCGATATTTCATCTTGGTGGAAGTTATGGAGAAGAAGAGTATGATATGTCAGAATGGGAGAACACGTTGGCGATATACTGAAGTCTGTAAAACGTGATGCGTTTGCCCGTGGTTTAATGGCGTGAGCTGCTGTATCGCCCAGAGGTAAATCAGAGATCGGAATAATTCCCAAAGGGACCAAGGTAAACTCAGAATCCTATATCAATAAAGTTCTGAAAACCATTTATACGAAAGGATGTCCCCAGACTATTTCCGGAGGGTTAACACGTCATTACGTTCTATCATGACAGTGCATTTAGCCACACTTCCAAGCACACAGTGAACTTTCTAAAAGATCAAAACATTATGTTCATAACATCAGAAGAAAGGATGCCAAAGTCTCCAGATGTGGCCCCAATGGATTTTGGTATATGGGGGATACTACAACGACGCTTACAGAAACGACAAGTCAACTCACTTTCTGGTCTCAAAAGAGCTCTGAATGACGAATGGCGAAAACTGGAACAAACTACCATCAATAAGACTTTGAAATCGTGGCCAAATGTGTTTAGATTATAAATTATTATTTTTTTTGTTTTGTTCATCATGAAATTGGGCAACTCTCGTATCAACGTCTCTGATAACATATTCAAAACTACCACAGACTGCACATTGATCTCGATTCGCAACAAAGGAAAATAAGTTGATTATTATGTAACAGAGACAGAACCTAATTTCATGAAAGTAGTTCCGGAAATTCCAAGAAATTGTTCAGTAAAATGTAAGTTTTTAAACGCGCAATCTGGAAAACTGTACAATCTTATAATTTCTGCATTAGCCATTAAAAACAAATGTGTAATATTGTTATATATCCAGATTCTCCAAAATGTTAAAACGTTTTGTTATGTTAACATGTTTTTGATTTAACATTCAAATTGTATTAATAAGCATACTTTGTTTACCGTATTTAATGCGGTATATCAATTTTATTCAATGGCTATGAATGAAGCCGCCGTCATTTTGAATCGTTCATGGTTTATGTGTGTTGATGTCACTGCAACAAGAACGGAGTATAAATTAAATATGGTTTTAAATCTGATTTAAAATTACATTCTTGATTCGATATACAAATGTAGTTCACAGTTAAGGGTTAGTTATTGTGGTAATAATCAACTGTTTGTCATTCCGATTATCGTTGTCATTTCACCCCAACAGACTAGGGCTTTATAATTGTGTGTTTGCTATTTTCTTTAAGTTTTAGTGCTTTCATTCCGCCATAAATCAAGGACCCGCACTGATAATTCCATGTAGGTGCAGGTAAATTTCAAGTTGTATTTAAGTAAGAATATTCTTAACAAACCAGACACAAGTATTTAAGAATTATTATTAATGAGATAGAAATCTAATACCATGTTGTGAGCATGACCAGGTTTTCTTGTTACATCATTCATAGAATGATCAAGTAAACATGTTACATCGTTCATAGCATGTAAAGGTTTTCCTGTGACATCATTTATAGAATGACCAAATTTACTTGTTTCAACATTCATAGTATGACCAATTTTTACATGTGATTCAATTCATAGAAATACAAAGTTTCTACTTGTTACAACATTTGAAGCAAGACACAGTTTTTACTTGTGACATCATTCATAGCATGAACAATTTGTACTTATCCACCATTTATTGCACGATTTCTTATGTTTTTACTTGAAACAGCATTAATAGCACGGCCAGGTTTTTGCTTGTAACAAGATTGATGTAACACTGGGTCAAAACTACAGGCAGTAACCATAGTTGACTTTCTTTTCAAAAGCAAAAGTAATGCAGTCAGTGGGCCTTCATCTGAACCGTATCATAGAATATAAAGCTCAACAGTATGGCTGTTAGAATTGACCATATTTCAGTAAAGCATTTGTGAACACGTGTTTCAAACTTCCTTCGCTTTATGCATGGTAATATGGCTCGATTGATCATTGTCAGCTCGGTTACTACTTAAATGTACCCCTGATACTCTTAAGTATACTACGCTGGGTACAGTAAATATACTCAAACGTACACGGGAATTTTAACGCTAAATTGGTTGTTGTTGGCTAATTTTTTCAAATTAATTATGTCCATATGTATGTCAATATTCTGTAAAATGGCCTCTATATTATCGAAACTACTACTCAAAAAGCATGGTGAGGCAGGTATTGTTCAAAGAAATTTTTAGTTTTGTATTCTGTAGCATGTTTTAAAGACTTTTTTTGGCAGGAATAAATGTTTGGCGTACAGTATAAATTTGCCGGGTACGTGTTAGTATATTTTCCCTACCCAGGGTACATTTAAGTATACTTAAGAGTACCTGGGGTACATTTAATTAGTACCCGAGCTTACTATAACCAATTGAGCGGCAATATGAAATGTTCCTTTTTCCCAGAACATGCATATGTAATATAAATACAAATCAACTAATTTATCAGTTTCCATTAAAAATGTATTTGCATCACGTGAAACTCCCAATTTATATCTATCTAAAACTGAGTGCAAACAGTAATAACTAACTGGATGATGATATAGTTTCAATTTAAAAGTACCGGGTAATACATGCACAGCAAGTATGTTACGTTAGAGCACGCAGCGTTTATTGTCTCATCTAGAGTCCGTGGTTAGAGTAACAATACCACACATTTGTACATACAGACCACTGTTTACACATGAAATCATTCACATCAAAAAGCAACCATAGCCTAATGTGCATGTAACACACAATTTAGCTTATGGTAAATCATGAAATGAATAGCAACATGTTCTACGAGTAAAGAGCGATAAAGACAATTTAAGACATTATTATTAGATATTAAATTTTTACAAAATAAAAGTATTGTAAAAAACATTGTCAAAATTTCAAATAACTTGTTTACAAGTACAGAACAAGTTACAAAGGATGGTCAGTAACCCCTTTAAACAACGAATTCGCTAACCATGAAATACCATTTCAACATGAATATTTACTTGATTACATGTAGAATATTTAATTTATAAATCATTTCAACAGAAAAGTGATATTGTTTGTAGCCTTGTAGGTTAAGACATATATGTAATTATTTAAAATTTGTGCACACTTAATAAAATGTAACATCCCTTATGGCACATGCTTATATAAAAATACAAAATGTACAAAAATAATATCATTAATAGTTGTGAACAGTACACTTTGCAGTAACAGAGAAGTATGACGTTTAAAAATACTTTTATTCAAAGTGAATAAACGTTTTTTTTTGTAAAAATTTTGCCATCATTACTGCCAGGAAAGAGACCAAACTTACAACTTACAATACAGATTAATGATAAGGAAGATAAGCATAAAGTTGTTTCCATGATTCTCAATGAAAACAAAAGCTAATTTTTCACAAATACAACCAAGCACATAACTGCATATTGCAAATATTTTCCATTTACTTGTGTTTTATAAACACAAACTAAATAACTCTTTCGCCCGAAGACGTATATATACATGTACTTAAGTTTAAAATTGCAAATATCAACATTATGGTGAAGGCACACACTTGAAACGCTCGAATGCTGCTTTCTCAAGCCTTTCCCTCTGAGATGGGTGAGCAACTTTAATGAGTTCGTAAGCCCTCTGCCGGAGATTTTTGCCGAACAAGTATGCAATGCCGTATTCCGTAACAATGTAATGAACATGAGCACGCGTAGTCACAACACCAGCACCTAAAAACAAAAAGATCATTGTTTTTTCATAGTTTTAAGTGTTTTCTATTGGGTGGAAATAGGTTTTATTGTTACTTGGCATAAAATCAAATGCATACATGGTAAAGGATTTTACTTATTTATAATATAAAGGCTGCACCTTGAGCTTTGCAAAGGCAAACATTATACATCAACATGTAAAACTTATAAAAAATGTAGAGATAGAACAATCTTTTTAAATTTTGCATCACCTTTTAAACATTTTGACTGTGTGGATATAATGTCAGTTCATGGCTTTCAAAATGATTTTTTAACAAGAAATTAACAATGGATCTTCAGTGCAGTGTAGTTGAACAACTGACTTTTCTACGCATTCATTTTCAAGTCAATGTTTATTTACTCACATTCGAGACTGCATAAACAAAATAATTTCAAACACATGACAGTTAATTTAAGTTTCCATCCAACCAATACAAATGGGTGAATTCTATTAATACATGTTTATTTGAGTTACAATTAGCGTATAAGCCACATCATGCAAAAAAGGGTCTTATGTTTTATTCAGCCAGCTTAGTTCTGGACCAGCCTGAACATCTGCACAGTGTGGTCAGAAGCTACCCTGTTTCCTATTAAATTCACACAAGGTTTTGTGGTGTCATTAGCGAGCAGTGTAGCTCCTGACCAGACTGTGCAGACACAAGACCCATTTTAGCATGACGTGGTTCATACCTTCTTTCAAGGTTGGTACGATTCTTGAGATGCCCTCATCAGTAGTAGATGTACAGGCAATGATGGGCTTGCCTTCACCATCTAAGCTCAGCGCTGCACCTCGCACAAAGTCTATCTGACCTCAAAAACCTTTCAAGAGGTGAAGAAGTAATGAATCAATGCTGACCTCAAAAACTTAAGTGGTGAAGGTGAAGTGCACAAATTAACCGTCTACCACTTAAATACGTATTTTGACCCATTTGTAGTCCCTCAGTAAGTTTAATTTAATTAGAGACCTTTTTAATAGATGCAATTTTTAAAGGCTTCACTTCCAACCCTAAGAAAGTGATGAGCAGCAAACAGCAAAAAATCTGAACAGACTGCGAGTTACTCACTGGCTGTTCTGGTTTAATGCTGTTTGCACATAGTTATTTCCACTTTGCTTACGAGTGGGAAAGTGTTAAGCCGAACAAGTTTAGAAAAAGGTCAAACCAGCAAATGTATTACAATAACCTAAGTATATATTAGTGCCTAGTGAATATGTACACCCTTGAAAACACAATCTTAATTTCTGGCTATTCCTTTCAAGATTAGAATTTGTTAAAGTGATATTATGGGCATTTTTCACTGTTGAATTGAGCTTAAAACAGGTAAAAAGAATTAGTTAAAATATGGTTACTGACCAATTATCTGCAACTCATCTTGCTTCCAGTTGTTTATAAAAAATATATTTTATGTTATATTCGATATTTTACATGACTGGTGAGTCCTGTAAGCCGAAATGATCCGTAAAACAAAATAGTGCCTTTGTGTCGTATGAACGAATCTGCACTTAATCCAAATTTAGATTCACATCGTTCATCGAATTATTTCTGTTGTCAGTTGTCACAACGAAAGTACAGTTGATATTCAAATGCATTATTATTCTCTTTCCGGAATATTGTTTTGATATGTTGATGCTGCATTCACAAATATAAGTGTATCAGAAGTGAAAATACCAAAAATAAACAACGGTTGCGATAGACACCTATCACCTGATAGATGCCCATAATATCACTTTCAATGCCTAAATAACTTGAAGTATAAAGTAAATCTGAACATATTTGATAACATAATATGAATTCCTGTACACTTTGTCCAGAAAGTATTTGGACAGGGCTGACTATACAATCAGATTTCAAATAAAGTATGAAAAACATTTTTAAAACTTTCCACAATTACTGAGTGAATATAAGCCTAGACAAATCTGTAGACAATCTCCAGGATATATACGTAGAAGAAGTTCATGAGCTATTGGCAACAAAGTTTGTGGTTGGCCCCTCGATTTCATGAGAGAAATCATAATTTATGCCTTCTTTACAAAAAGTATTTTAGATCAAATGAACGCAACAGAGTTTAATATTTTAGCCCTGACTGCATATTCTCTAAATCACAATTCAAATATCCTAAATACACAAGTTCATCTAAATTCTAAGGGACACAATTCTCAACAAATCTCATCATACAGTTCATAAACAAGAGGGCCAAGATGGCCCTAGTTCGCTCACCTGAGAGGAGTCAGTTTATTCAATCTTTACCAAATGTCAAACTTGACCTAGATACTGTCCAGACAAACATCCTGGTCAAGTTTAATCATTATTTTATCTGCAAGTCATGATCAATGTACCTATGAAGTTTCATGATCCTAGGCGTAAGCATTCTTGAGTTATCATCCGGAAACCATTTTTCTAAATTGAGTCACCGTGACCTTGACAGCCATTGTGTGAATACGTTTTTTGGCACTGTGACCTTGACATTTGACCTAGTGACCTGATAATCTATAGGGGTCATCTGCGTAAGCGTTCTTGAGTTAACATCCAGAAACCATTTTACTATTTCAGGTCACCGTGACCTTAACCTTTGACCTAGTGACCTGAAAATCAATAGGGGTCATCTGTGAGTAATGATCATTGTACCTATGAAGTTTCATGATCCTATGCATAAGCGTTCTTGAGTTGTCATCCAGAAACCATTTTACTATTTCAGGTCACCGTGACCTTGACCTTTGACTCAGTGACCTGAAAATCAATAGGGGTCATCTTCGAGTCATGATCAATGTACCTATGAAGTTACATGATCCTAGGCATAAGCGTTCTTGAGTTATCATCTGGAAACCATTTTACTATTTCGGGTCTACTTGACCTTGACCTTTGACCTAGTGACCTGAAAATCAATAGGGGTCATCTGCGAGTCATGATCAATGTACCTATGAAGTTTCATGATCCTAGGCCTAAGCCTTCTTGAGTTATCATCCGGAAACCATTTTACTATTTCGGGTCATCGTGACCTTGACCTTTGACCTAGTGACCTGAAAATCAATAGGGGTTATCTGCGAGTCATGATCAATGTATCTATGAAGTTTCATGATCCTAGGCATAAGCCCTCTTGAGTTATCATTCGGAAACCATTTTTCTGCTTTGGGTCATCGTGACCTTTGACCTAATGACCTGAAATCAATAGGGGTCATCTTCGAGTCATGATCAATGTATCTATGAAGTTTCATGATCCTAGGCATAAGCGTTCTTGAGTTATCATCCGGAAACCATTTTACTATTTCGGGTCATCGTGACCTTGACCTTTGACCTAGTGACCTGAAAATCAATAGGGGTCATCTGCGAGTCATGATCAATGTACCTATGAAGTTTCATGATCCTTGGCATAAGCGCTCTTGAGTTATCATCCGGAAACCATCTGGTGGACGGACGGACCGACATGAGCAAAACAATATAACCCCTCTTCTTCAAAAGAGGGGGTGGGGGGGGGGCATAATGAGAAAACTTCCCCCCTCTCAGCAGCCATGTTCCAAGATATCATTGGGACAAATCTTCAGACCAAGTTTCATGATGATCGGAAAATAATGTGACCTCTAGAGTGTTAACAAGGTCATACATTTCAATATAATGTAAAACAAGAGGGCCTGAAAGGCCAAAAGTCGTTCACCTGAGATAACAAGATATTATTGGGACAAATCTTCTTAGCAAGTTTCATTAAGATCGGAAAATAAATGTGGCCTCTAGAGTGTTAACAAGGTTTCACTATAGCCTAATAAGGAAAAATGCCCCGCCCCCTGGCGGCCATGTTTTTCAACCAACTGGCATCATTTTCGAACTCGTCCAAGATATTATTGGGATAAATCTTCTGACCAAGTTTCATGAAGATTGGACAATAAATCTGGCCTCTAGAGTGTTAACAAGATTTTACTATAGCCATATATAGCCATATAAGGAAAAATGCCCCGCCCCATGGCAGACATGTTTTTCAAGCAAAGGTTACCATTTTTTAAATCATCTAAGATATCATTGAGACAAATCTTCTCAGCAAATTTCATGAAGATCGGAATATAATGTGGCCTCTAGAGTGTTAACAAGGTTTTACATAGCCATATAAGGAAAAATGCCCCGTCCCCTGGCGGCAATGTTTTTCAACCAACCAGCATCATTTTCGAACTCGTCCAAGATATTATTGGGATGAATCTTCTGACCAAGTTTCATGAAGATCGGACAATTAATGTGGCCTCTTGAGAGTTAACAAGACTTTACTATAGCCATATATCGCCATATCAGGAAAAATTACCCGCCCCTTGGCAGCCATGTTTTCAAGCAAACGTTATCGCAACATCCGGGCACTTGCGTCAGTTAGAGTTACATGCCCCTTGACGTCAGTGAAAACAAAAGCGCTGTCGCCATTTTATTTGCATTGAAATATTTAACACTGCTCGCAATTTTCTTAAGTTAAGGCACATCTTCGCGACCATTTTTTAGAATAAAAATACCCAGAAATAGAAATTCTTCCATAATAAATTGAATTTAATGAACGAACACAAATAAGGATGAAAACAAACAACCAATACATTTTAAATATATGCAACATATAGTAGCTGATTTGAACCTCTATATTTGTTATCTTATTACCTGGTTACGTATTAAATAAATTCTCATGATAAATGTTATAGTTTTTATTTAATTCACAACAATTTCGAAACTTTTTGTTTCCGCATGTTAGGTATTTGAATGCCCCTTTCTTCATCACAAACCAATTATCTCGTTATGATCAGATACTGTCCATACAAAGAAAACACGGTGTCATAAAGCCAGCTGGGGACCTATACTTGGGGCTCTGCATAAACCACATGTGGTCATTAAACACAATTTATGATACCTCTATGTCATCTCTTGTCATACTGAGCAGTCATTTAAGCCAAATTTTTAATGCCGAAATAATTGAATATACAGTTGCTTTATAAAACACGCTGACATCTTAAATAAACATTTAATTAAATTAAATGCAATATTTTTCATTTGATTGTTTGCATCAGTCTTAAAATCGTGTAAGCTTTTGTATTCTGGTGTTTAATTGCCCCTTTGTTTTGCATAATCCGATTATCTCGTTTTGATCAAATATTGTCCAAACTTAACTGACAAAAAGGTGTCATAAACCACACTGGGTGGTCCAGACAGTGTCATTTAACACGATAGATGCCACCATGTCTCCTCTTTCCGGTAGTATTAAGCAGTCATTTAAATGAATAATTAACGCCGATGTACTTAACAGTTGCTTAAATTAGATATGTGACATATGGTCAAATATAAAGTCATGTCCAATTTAGATTATCAGAAATTTAAACCGTAAAGATACTATAGCCCGATTAATTTATTCAAGTATTTAATAATTCTAAAATTTACGTAAACAAGATGCGTTTGTGAAACACAATGTCCCCCTATATGACGTTTCACTTTGAAGGATGACCTTGACCTTGTGAAGGATGACCTTGACCTTTCACCACTCAAAATGTGCAGCTCCATGAGATACACATGCATGCCAAATATCAAGTTGCTATCTTCAATATTGCAAAGTATTCATAAAATAAGCGATTTGGGCCACATATATTTGACCTCTGACCTTGAAGGATGACCTTGACCTTGACCTTTCACCACTCAAATTGTGCAGCTCCATGAGATGCACATGCATGCCATTTATCAAGTTGCTATCTTCAATATTGCAAAAGTATTTATAAAATAAGCAATATGGGCCACATATATTTGACCTCTGACCTTAAAGGATGACCTTGACCTTGACCTTTCACCACTCAAAATGTGCAGCTCCATGAGATACACATGCATGCCAAATATCAAGTTGCTATCTTAAATATTGCAAAAGTATTCATAAAATGAGCGATTTTGGCCATATATATTTGACCTCTGACCTTGAAGGATGACCTTGACCTTTCACCACTCAAAATGTGCAGCTTCATGAGATACACATGCATGCCAAATATGAAGTTGCTATCTTCAATATAGCAAAAGTTATTGCAAAATGTTAAAGTTGGCGCAAACAGACCAACAGACAGACCAACAGACCAACAGACAGACAGACAGACAGGGCAAAAACAATATGTCCCCCACTACTATAGTGGGGGACATAAAAAACAAGTAACGTATTTAGCGTGTATCAGTTAATTAAAAAGACGTCATTCCGTATTAAGATTTAATGTTACGACAATAAACGATCGACATCATAAAAAAGAAATTACGTTTTACAGCAACGGGGGTAAATAATGTTTAAAAAACAAATATTTATACAGATATATGTGTGTTAATTTTAATATTTGTCACTCGTACTCATTACAATGAACACAACTAAGGCTTTCAGTAAGTCATGTAGCAGATGTCCCTACGTATTTTACAGCTTCACATTAGCATGATAAATTGACATAGTAAAAATATAAATATAATGTTCGAAGATGAATGAACCCTGAAAAGAACGACAATACACATTACATCAACATCTACAAGGATACTCCCATTATTACAGAATAAACGAATTTACCCGGTGTCTCAGTGAGAAAGTTAATCATGAATGTCGCCGTACTCGATCATCGGCCACTTGGTCGGGTCATTTTTCCAACATCCAGCTTGAAATTTGTACGGACATTCATTAAGTCCAATTAGTTTTATTTTCTGATCGTATCGGGCTTTCGAAGTGCAATCTAACCCTTCATAATAGTCAAAAGACATTTAAACACCAATTACAGGACATTTAATTACCTATCGACTTCCAAATAGGAATGCAATTGACAAAATATCAGCAGAGGTGCTCAATCAGCGTAGTAAATCGACCGTATCTAGGGCATTGTTTTCACCGTCGCTAAGGGACTGCCCCTTTTGTGACGTCATCGCGATAAGGTCAATAAATGTGGCCTCTAGAGAGTTTACAAGATTTTGCTATAGCCATATATAGCCATTTAAGAAAAAATGCCCGGCCCCTTGGCAGCCATGTTTTTCAAGCAAACGTTACCATTTTCGAACTCATCCAAGATATCATTGAAACCAATCTTCTGACTAAATTTCATGAAGATTGGACAATAAATGTGGCCTCTAGAGAGTGAACAAGGCAAATGTTGACGCCGCACAAAGGACAACGCACAACGCAAGACGCACAACGGACGACAGACAAAAGGCGATCACAAAAGCTCACCGTGAGCACGTTGTGCTCAGATGAGCTAATAAAACTTAAGAAGAACATGTGTCGAAAAATGCGAAATAAGCGAGATATTTAATTCTGAAATCGAAAATGTCTGTACAGTCGAATTCGCCAGAATGTATATCATGCATGTACGATGTGAATCTTAATTTAGTTTAATGGTTGTTTTTAAATTCCTGCAGCGATGTCTATTCATCTGACATTCGTCTTAAATATCTTGCCTATTTTGTGTTATTGTAACATGTATTTATCAATATATTACAATTTAACACATATAAAGATCGTATAGTCTTGCTTTAATTGTTTGACAAAAGAATGCCATATTGTACAGAATTATCAAACAATAAAAAAACATATTCAAAGGTTTGCTACATGTATCTTCCAGAATGTAAAACTATCATTTATAATTAATTCCACTTAATCTTCTTGTGCTTAAAACAAATATTTTAAAAAGGGAGACAAATCTGTCAATTCAACATAATTTTTAATTTGCAGTTACTTCCCTTGACATGATAAACTATATAGTGTTTAAAAGCTGTTATTTCTATATAAATATAAGGAAAATGACCCCCCCCCCCCCCCAGCTGCCATGCTTTTTTACCGATCCGAACAATTTTCGAACTCAACTGTCATATCCAAAAAACACATGTTTTGACCAAATTTCATGAACATTGGACCAAAAATGTGACTTCTACAGTGTTCCCATGTTT
The DNA here is from genome assembly GCF_020536995.1 of Dreissena polymorpha. Lineage (NCBI taxonomy): Eukaryota > Metazoa > Mollusca > Bivalvia > Myida > Dreissenidae > Dreissena > Dreissena polymorpha. The sequence continues at coordinate 70,978,123 of NC_068359.1, forward strand.
TCACTATATACATATAGAGAAAACTGCCCCGCCCCCTGGCGGCCATGTTTTTTCACCGATCTGGACCATTTTTGAACTCGTCCAAGAAATCAATAAAACCAATGGTTTGACCAACTTTCATGATGATTGGGCAAAAATTGTGACTTCTAGAGTGTTTACAAGGTTTCTCTATAGCCAAATTAGGAAAACTGGCGGCCATGTTTTTCAACACACAGGAACCACTTTTGAACTCAATCAAGATATCATTAAGACAAACATTTTGACAAAGTTACATGAAAATTGAACTTAAAATGTGACTTCTACAGTGTTAACAAGGTTTTTCTTTTTTTTACCTAGTGACCTAGTTTTTGACCCGGCGCAACCCAGTTTGAACTCGGCCGAGATTTCATTGGGATAAAGCTTCTGACCAAGTTTCATGAAGATGGGACAAGAAATGTGGCCTCTAGAGTGTTTACGAGCAAATGTTTACGGACGGACGGATGGACGGACATACGACGGACAAAGACCAGTCAGAAAAGCTCACCTGAGCAATCAGGTGAGCTAAAAACTTCCAGAGTAATGCAAGGCCCAAATGAATCTGAAAACCGTCTGTCAATACTAAAAGAATTTCCCAAACATCTAATATCTCTGTTAACAACTTTCTTCCATACCTGAGTACATGTAAGTGCGCAGGGAGTCTGAGCAAACCTGACCAGTGAGGTCAATTTCCAGGCAGGTGTTGATACTGGTCACACGAGGGTTCTGGCTGATTAGAGATATGTTGTTAGTGAAGTCACACTCATGGAAAGCTGTCGGCAAAATGAAAGAAGGAAAAGCTTGAGAGAAATTTGCTGACTTTGCTTAAATATGTTTTACATTTTCTATAACATAACTTTGAAAATTTGATTGTTTTGACAATGTTCCTAGGATTCTGAGAATAAAAGACATGATGGCTTGGGTGATAGACAGGTATATTGTGTTTTAATTTTTTTATATACAAAAGTGCACAATTGCCATTCTGCTGTTTTCCCAATATGTTTGTTGTCATCGACAAAAAAAGATACAGCATCATTTAAGAAGTTGTTTAGTGTTGACAAATATCATCATACAAGCAACAACTCATTTTTATTGATCAAACACATTTTTACTAATTGTACGATCTTATATGGGAGTTCTGTCATATGTTTATGTTTAGTAATATTTAAAATAAAATGAAACAGTAATAGTATAATTAATCAAAATGGTTTATGCACAAAACATAATAGTTGCAACACACAAAAAGAGCCTGGGAAAAACACAACATATATCGTACAGTTATGGCTTAAGAAAACCGGTTAAGCCCTTACCAACAAACGAGTTATCATCCAAGAATGAGTACAATTTCTTAGTTCCCATAGCAAAACTGCAGACAATCTTTCCAGTCTGAATGTTTTTCTTGGCGTTTGTCAGCGCTCCCTTTTCCACCAGATTCACAACTGTGTCACTGATCATCTCGGAGTGGAAACCCAGGTCCTTATGATTGTAGAGTTTGTGTAGGACTGCATCAGGCAGATTACCTACACCTGTGTACATTAAATAATATATTGTACCATTCCTTCATATCTAGAATCTCCTTGTATCGATCATTTGTTTACATTAAGAATGAGGCTCTTGTGATGACGTCACACGAATGCGTTCCGAGTATTTTATTTCACTAACATTACTATGCTTGAAAATAAATACAAATACAACCAAAACTATGAAAAACAGGTATAAAGACATTTCAAAATCTTACTTCAACAAAAATAATCAAAATGTATCCATATTCCATACATTATATTGGCCCTCTTAATTAAATGTCCACTAACATATACTCAGGTATTGTAACATGTATTTAAATTGCAAAGTGAAGCTGGCCACCGCCCTTCTGGAGTGGTAACACAACACTTAAAAATATGTTCACTTACTCTCAATTTTCGGAAATGTTGCATGAAATCATCGTAGATTCTAGCATAAGAGCATTTCTCGCACATCACGTAAGGCAATATACAAGTGTTCAGTGGAAATACTATTGTTCCCAATAGACGTTTTTTACATCAAATATTTAAATAGTTCAGTGAATCTAAGATTCATCAGCCTTATGACTTTAGTAATCAAGCACTCTCTCTTTCTAGTGTGACGTCTCAATACGCGTTAAACACAAGTATAGTGGCTGTTTTTGCAGGTGTGTATGGATCTACTGGCTTTGCATGGTTAAACAGGCTGTAAATTAAGAATTTTGATAAGGATTTAACAGGAATTAAATAAATCTTTGAAGGTAAATAATTTATTGCTGCATTGTTTTCATTATTCCCAAATTCTTTTACTCGTTTCCTTAACTAAGTGCTAACCGGATGATAGTACTGGCTCCATGCTCATGCATTATTCATATCCAAAGTCCTTTTTCTGCGAATTCAACTACATGTATAAAAAATAAAATGGTGACAAAAATAATCAGTGAGGTAATTGAAAAATTGAAACAACTTACTGTTATATGTCCAATAATTATAAGCTACGGTTTTGGTATGCTCCGCATAGCATTTTCTCCCTATAAATATCATACCGGTCTGTAATGTTGCCCCGTCTTCAACCAGATTATCGGCGATCAGTCTAGCAATCTCGTTGATCTCTGGCGTGCGGATGATGGGGGCTATCTCCGGCAGGGGCGTGTCGTGCTCCACCATGCAGTCAATGTGAGACATGTGGATGAGACTGTCTCCCAGCGTGCAAAGCATCTGCTTGTTCACCTGAGCTGGAAACCAGACACGAACGTGTACGATTTTCACAATAGTCCTCAAGAATCTTTACAAAACATTTACACTTAAAAATATTGTAAAGAACAACAGCATATAGCGCAGTATCTTTGTTATAAGAATTTCAGCTAAATGTAAAAAAGTCATTGTAATTTAAAATCTATTTTTTTTAAACATGCACATATAGTGAATAGAAAACTTTTCGGGTATCTTTTGAAGGATCACATCTGTAAGATTTTGAAGCATTGCGCACAGCACGTCTGTTAATTACCTCACAGCTTTTGATGATTTTGTGTATGAGTGATATATAAGTATAATATATCAATACAAAGTATTTCAGTTTTTTCTCAAAGTGATTAAACATTCATTATTTTACCAAATCTAATGCTTCTATGTAAATTTTATGAAATTTTTCTTACATTTTAAATGGATATTAATACAAAAAATCTTCATTCATAGCATCAATGAACAAGAGCTGTGTTCGTGAAACACAATGCCCCCTATTTCGCCGCTTTGAAGCCATATAATTGACCTTTGACCTTGAAGAATGACCTTGACCTTTCACAACTCAAAGTGTGCAGCTCCATGAGATACGCATGCATGCCAAATATCGAGTTGCTATCTTCAATATTGCAAAATTTGACCTTGACCTTGAAGGATGACCTGACCTTTCACCACTCAAAATGTGCAGCTCCATGAGATATGCATGCACGCCGAATATCAAGTTGCTATCTTCAAAATTGCATAATTTGACCTTAACCATGAAGGATGACCTTGACCTTTTACCACTCAAAATGTGCAACTCCATGAGATACGTATGCATGCCAAATATCGAGTTGCTATCTTCAATATTGTAAAATTTGACCTTGACCTTGAAGGATGACCTTGACCTTTCACCACTCAAAATGTGCAGCTTTATGAGATGTGCATGAATGCCAAATATCGAGTTGCTATATTCAATATTGCAAAATTTGACCTTTGACCTTGAAGGATGACCTTGACCTTTCACCACTGAAAATGTGCAGCTCCATGAGATACACATGCATGCCAAATATCAAGTTGCTATCTTCAATATTGCAAAATTTGACCTTTGACCTTGACCTTTGACTTTGCAGGATGACCTTGACCTTTCACCACTCAAAATGTGCAGCTCCATGAGATACACATGCATGCCAAATATGAAGTTTCTATCTTCAATATTGCAAAAGTTATGGGCAATGTAAAAGTTTTCGGACGGACGGACCGACAGACGGACGGGCGGACGAACGGACTGACGAACAGACAGACGGACGGACGGTTATAAAACTATATGCCACCCTTCGAGGGAATAAAAAAGTTATTGCGAATGTTAAAGTTTTTGGACGGACGGAGAGATGCAATATATTTGACCTTTGACCTTGAAAAATGACCTCGACCTTGACCTTTCAAAATGTGCAGCTTTATGAGATACGCATGCATGCCAAATATCGAGTTGCTATCTTCAATATTGCAAAATTTGACCTTGACCTTTGACCTTGAAGGATGACCTTGACCTTTCATCACTCAAAGTGTGCAGCTCCATGAGATATGCATGAATGCCAAATATCGAGTTGCTATCTTCAATATTGCAAAATTTGACCTTTGACCTTGAAGGATGACCTTGACTTTCACATTTCACCACTCAAAATGTGCAGCTCCATGAGAGGCACATGCATGCCAAATATCAAATTGCTATCTTCAATATTGAAAAAGTTATGGCCAATTTTAAAGTTTTCGGACGGACGGACAGACGCCATATATTTGACATTTGGCCTTGAAGGATGACCTTGACCTTCACCTTTCACCACTCAAAATGTTCAGCTCCATGAGATACACATGCATGCCAAATATCAAGTTGCTATCTTCAATATTGAAAAAGTTATGGCCAATTTTAAAGTTTTTGGACAGACGGACAAACGCCATATACTGTGAAACCATTTATTTTCGTCGGCACAAAATTTCGCCCTTTTCATAAAAATGACTATTTCGTCCGCTCTTAAATTCGTCCATTTCTGGTTTTGAAAAAACAAAACAAAAAACGTCCGATTTGTTTGTAATACATGTAATACGCGCTTGCGAAAACATTGTGCTGGGGAAAGAGAGGTGCAGCACTTGGTAGTCACTTGCAGGAGGTGGGCCTTGTTTGGCATATGCCAATTAGCAAGTCTGTTATTTTAGGTGATAGTAACTGTCCCTTATCATTTTATGTCATTGACACGTTCTTTGTTATGATTAGCGGATAAGTTGGACTGAATAATCGTTAACAAGTGTTTTAAACAACGAAGCCAATTGCCAATTAGTCTTTTTCCATTACTATCACGGTCAAACTGATTACAATCTTACCTTTATCGGCGCCAATTAGAGAAGGTGCGAACAGGTATCCGGAGAAGCGCCCCCCGGAGAACTGCCCCCCCCCCCGGAGAACTGCCCCCTTATTTTAAAGGTGGCGGAGAGGTGCCCCCCATCAAATCGGTAGGGGCGGAGAACTGCCCCCCTGTCAGAATTTAGTAGGCGGATATCTGCCCCCCATCAAATCTGTAGGGGCGGAGAACTGCCCCCCGGTGTCATATTAGTTACGTAGTGAAAACAATTCTTACGGGTAATTTTACGTTATCGCCGTACACATTTTATCCGGTAACAATTGAATTTCAGTACAAGTATATTACCATTTATCGAACTGAAAGAGCGCGAAACATAGTCGAGATCCACACAGGAAACGCGTGCGTGTTAATACTTGCCAAGTGTCGCAACTAAATATAGACGTGCAACTCAGTACTTATGGAGGAAAAGTTACATCGGAATTAATTTACATTATAAAGATAGTATTGACCCATGGAAAAAAAACGTAAATTTACGTATAAAAAAGGAAATTAATAGGCAAAGCAAAGGCATTAATTTTGCTGACTTGAAGAAAAAAGTAGAGTGAAGTCGAATTTATAATCAATTTATTTATGTTGTTTAGTTAATTCATGTGTCATACAAAATAACATACATAAATACACACATTACACCCCCGAACCCTTAATCTCGCGTTATCTCGGCAGTCTCGTTACGCGTGATTTAACAATGTCGAAATCGTGAATATTACGGCAACAGTTTGCATTTTGAGCAGATCATGTCGACATGCCAAACAAACAAAATCGGTAACAGTTGCTTTAATTAGCAGCTAATTAGGCAGACAGAGAACTTGTTACCGTTAACGATAAGCACCGCGATCTTTTAATTGGTAGACCGGACCGACCTTAATTGTTAAGAACTTGTTAGCTTTGAATAAAGCCGCATACGGGTTTATTATATTGAACCGTCCAAATCCGTAATTGGCGAAAACAAACATATAAATTATTGTTTTCAGCTTGCATAAGGATGGATTAAATTGCATGCTAATTGTTTGTTTTTATAACGGGGAAAATATCAAATAATTCTGCCGCGAAAACTTTTTATTAGCAAAAAGTTATTTGTTTTTCTTTGTTCACATTGACGAAAATCACGTGATTATCAAGATGGCGACGTCCAGGCCGAGGCAGGTATTTTTTGCCGTTTTATAACTTTTATTACTTGTACAACTTTATATTACTTTTGAAATTTCACTCAATTTCCATACATAATAGCAAGAAAGTTACTGGCGTTATTGTCATTATAATACTCGCTTTATATATCGCCGCGAAATTTCTTTAATTAGGGAGCACTTCTCTGGGTCATCAATTCTGACAGGGGGGGGGGGGGGGCAGTTCTCCGCCCCTTATTAATCAGCAGGGGGGCAGTTCTCCGCCCTATAAAAAACAGTGAGGGGGCAGTTCTCCGCCCAGTGAAAAATCTTTGGGGGGGCAGTTCTCCGGGGGGGCACTTCTCCTAGAGCCGTGCGAACATTATGGGTTATAATTAGCGTAAGCCAATTGTTTTGGTCATATTTCATTAAAGTTTCAGGCGTTTTGCATCGTAAATATTTGAAACCAAACAACCAAACACAAATCAAAATGTTCTTTATTAATTTGTAACAAAGCACATAATATATTTCACACATCGTCATATTTTAATTGCGTTTAATAGTATTGTCTTTAATCCGGATTCGCCGCGTGTAGGCTGTATAATCTGCAACACCCCTGAAAAACACAATACACACAATGGGTAATAAAGTTGTTAACAATTAGCGCTAATCAACACTATTATACCTAAACGAAGTCGACGCATTCGATACAGCCTTATTGCATTCGCGTTTTACAGGAAATGTCAGTTGTCAGTACACTGTATAATGAACACCCCTTTGTGTCAAAACCGGATTTAACTTGAGTGTGAATAGTCGACTGTTTCATGTTCTTTGTATCAATACCATCTGTGTATCTGTATTATAAGTATACCAGTCAACAAACAAGTTGCGCGCTTCCGCATATGGGTATTCGGACGTTCAAAAAATTGACCTACGGTTTAGCGTTCACGCCGTCGAACGCATTAAAGCAATATAACTCGTTTTTTTTTCACTATTTCTTTATATGCAAAAAATACTAGTGGCTTATAACTTACCTTGCAATCTTTTTTTCTCGCATTTTGCGAGTGTGCGAGTGTTAATTTCGAGCCGTGTGTATATGCGTGGATTACGCTGGATTTAAATGCCTCATGCCTACGGTAATTCAGTCTTATTTGTTTCAAATATGGGACATGATTGTTCGTTAGGATCTTGAATTCGTCCATCGGTCGAAGGACGAAAAACGCGAAAAATAATGTCGGACGAATAATAATGGTTTCACAGTATTTCACATTTGACATTGAAGGATCACCTTCACCTTTCACCACTCAAAATGTGCAACTCCATGAGATACGTATGCATGCCAAATATCGAGTTGCTATCTTCAATATTGTAAAATTTGACCTTGACCTTGAAGGATGACCTTGACCTTTCACCACTCAAAATGTGCAGCTTTATGAGATGTGCATGAATGCCAAATATCGAGTTGCTATATTCAATATTGCAAAATTTGACCTTTGACCTTGAAGGATGACCTTGACCTTTCACCACTGAAAATGTGCAGCTCCATGAGATACACATGCATGCCAAATATCAAGTTGCTATCTTCAATATTGCAAAGTTTGACCTTTGACCTTGACCTTTGACTTTGCAGGATGACCTTGACCTTTCACCACTCAAAATGTGCAGCTCCATGAGATACACATGCATGCCAAATATAAAGTTTCTATCTTCAATATTGCAAAAGTTATGGGCAATGTTAAAGTTTTCGGACGGACGGACCGACAGACGGATGGGCGGACGAACGGACTGACGAACAGACAGACGGACGGACGGTTATAAAACTATATGCCACCCTTCGAGGGAATAAAAAAGTTATTGCGAATGTTAAAGTTTTTGGACGGACGGAGAGATGCAATATATTTGACCTTTGACCTTGAAAAATGACCTCGACCTTGACCTTTCAAAATGTGCAGCTCCATGAGATACGCATGCATGCCAAATATCGAGTTGCTATCTTCAATATTGCAAAATTTGACCTTGACCTTTGACCTTGAAGGATGACCTTGACCTTTCATCACTCAAAGTGTGCAGCTCCATGAGATATGCATGAATGCCAAATATCGAGTTGCTATCTTCAATATTGCAAAATTTGACCTTTGACCTTGAAGGATGACCTTGACTTTCACATTTCACCACTCAAAATGTGCAGCTCCATGAGAGGCACATGCATGCCAAATATCAAATTGCTATCTTCAATATTGAAAAAGTTATGGCCAATTTTAAAGTTTTCGGACGGACGGACAGACGCCATATATTTGACATTTGACCTTGAAGGATGACCTTGACCTTCACCTTTCACCACTCAAAATGTTCAGCTCCATGAGATACACATACATGCCAAATATCAAGTTGCTATCTTCAATATTGAAAAAGTTATGGCCAATTTTAAAGTTTTTGGACGGACGGACAAACGCCATATATTTCACATTTGACATTGAAGGATCACCTTCACCTTTCACCACTCAAAATGTGCAGCTCCATGAGATGCACATGCATGCTAAATATCAAGTTGCTATGTTCAATATTGACAAGAGGGCCATGATGGCCCTGTATCGCTCCACTGTTTTTTATGCAAAAAAACGCGCAATGCGCATGGGTTGAAATGTACTCAAGCATGTGACTTTCTCTGTCTATCCCTCCTCCCACTGGGCGCTTAAAGTTGGAAGGGTGAGCATTTTTATATATGGAAAAAGTTACTACCGTGTTAACTAAACAGACTAAAAAGCCCGGGAATTGTTCCTTTGAAGCACAGTCCCATTGCTTATAACCAGGGATCATATTTTCCCGCAACATCAATCAGTCTGGATTTAAATGGGGAAAGTGTCCGAAAATTTATATCCGAAATCATTACAAATTACGTGAAAATATATACCATTGATTTTGCCATTCATGAGGGTGGTATAATAAATGTACAAGTTAAATTCCCTTAGGCATTTTTTTTTTAATGGAACATACTAGTTTTCTCAATTGGTTTTATCATTTGCTATTTCATTGTTGTTTCATGTGCTGTTTTATCTGACTTTTGTTCATCGTTGTCAATACTATTAATCTGTGTAGGCCTATTCAACAACAAACAATAAAGTACATGAATTATTTCTATTCTAACACGATTTTCACTAAAGATTTATACAATGTATATTATTTTTCTTGTGTTCTATTTTATGTGAAGTTCCGCCCATAAAAATGCTAAACTGTTCTCTCCATCATCCGCAACTTTCATTCATTTATTGCCGGATTATTACACTGGTGGAAAATGTATCTGCATGTTTTGTTAAGTTACAGAGCGTGCTTTCAGTGTATAAGGTCTGCCCACAGTTATTGCAGAATATCCGAATTTCTTCGTTGTTTATATGAAACTTTACTGTATCATGCATGAAATGCACGATTTTCACGAGGATTACATCGAGGTTTTCATCTCCAAAGTAACTGTCAACGATTAATGATATTGACACGGGATTATTCACGCATGACTTCGCTGCTTGGGGTCATACTCTGATACTAGTCGGCTGACGTGCCTGACCGGTTTAGAGACTGCAGTGAATGGTTTATCACACCTAATCGAGATAAGAATGTAATAAGGGTGTGTTAGCATGTGCACTGTGTATTTGATTTCATGACATTTTAGCAAACAGATTCGGACCGACTGTTTGGGATTTTCAATCGGTCTTTCATGACCCCAATCGGTCTAGAACAGACAAAACCGAAAAAAATATGATCCCTGCTTATAACGTAGGTACATTTATCTCTCCAAAAGATATTGTCGTTCTTTCTATTTCACATATTTTTAGATGCTGAAGATCAAATATACGCATTTGATTTGAAACAGATTCACAAGACCCGTAGGAATCAAAATGCCTTAACCCTTTACCAAACGACACATTTTGGACTTTCCCAATTTGAAAAAGGTTGCAGACGACAATTAAATTGTAATGGAATATTAAGGAAATTACCCTCAGTTCACTCCCACATGCAATTATTACACTAATTTACAGTCTTGCGAACAGGTAGCTCACTTAATACTTACTAATAAAAACTAAACAATACTATTATAATATTATAGTATAAGATGTACATACAGAACATATACTTTCAATTATTTTGAAACAAATTAACTGTTATCAAAATAACAAGTTTATAAGACACATCATCCAATGAGGTGCAGGATTTGACAAGCATTTTCACAATCTGACAAACATGAGGCACACTTAAAATGTTTTTGATATTCAGATTCCTTGTCATCCATTGTCTGAAAGCGACAAAGTTTATGCCAATACATATGTTGTCAGAGTTATAAAACATACCTAAGGCAATCAAACATAGATTGATGTAGATCTACATGCAGTTAATCAGGAAAAAACAATCAAACCAGTATTATGTTATTCACCAAACAGCAATTTAACTCTATTTCTTACCTTATATTGCCAATATTCGCATTTATACTATTGACAAATTGGCCAAGTACTCTGCATACTGTGCTCTTTCTTACACCATGAGTGTCAGCAATGTCACTGTAAAAGGCACCTTTAGCCAAGTATCGCAGACTCAACAGCAGCTGAAATTGTAAACAATATAGGCTAAGACACATCATAAAGAAAAAACAACAATATGGGAATGAATCATCATGCAGAATTAGTAAGAACTATAAAGCTTAGAGTATGCAAAGTGTCGAAACCAATATGGGTTTCTGGATAAGCATGGCAGTTTTTTGGTATTGAACAGTTCTATAAAGCAATTTCTATTTCAAAACGGTTGGCATTGAATTTGTAAAATCGATAAACTAAATAGACGAAACTTCCTTTGTTTGATCCACACTGCACAATCTTCTAGGTATGAATGAATACATTCGATTTTCGGTCAAAACTATAAAATTCAATAACACTTAATCCATCGCCATCTCTCCACCGGAAGTTTTTATCAGATGTTTATACATATACAAAGTACGAACATTTGGGAAAGGTTATTCACTACTATAAAAGGAAACATATTGATTTAATAATAAATGTCCGAGCAAAAACGTGCCTGTGTGTCAGGAGGTATGGAGTGTCCTCCCTGAGTCTCGCGGGATAAATCCTGCCCAACTATTTCTACTAATTCTTGGGCCGTAGTGCGGTCAACGCATTACCTGGATACAAAATCCATGTCCCGAATATTCGAAATCTTCCATTTCGCCGAATCCGTCGCTGTAAGCGCACATAGGCGTCTGTTTCGGCCATAGACCAGTTCACGCGTGACGTCACGCGCACCTGCGTGTTTACATCCGGGCTATATTGGTAGTCAAAAGAAAGATACAATCAACAGGGAGAAATAGAGCGTGATCGGTTATATTTAAACGATTATATTTATTTTTTATTTTTCAACATGCCAACAAGTTGTTCTACGTAACTGAAACGAATAAGATTGAACACAATGAATAAATAGATCAATTCCAAATAAAAAAACATTTACAAATTAACCATAATGGTATTTGTCTGGGCAGGGATCTATACCCTGGTCCGGAAAACTAACATGTTGACACATTAAATAAACATTTAATTAAATTAAATGCAATAGTTTTCATTTGATTGTTTGCATCAATCTTAAAATCGTTTAAGCCTTTGTATTCCGTTGTTTAATTGCCCCTTTGTTCTGCCTAATCCGATGATCTCATTTTGATCAGATATTGTCCAGACCTAACTAACAACATGGTGTTATAAATCACACTAGGTGGCAGATGACAGTCTGGTCATTAAACGCAATTGATGATGCAACCATTTCTTCATTCTGGTAGTATTAAGTAACTAGGCATTTGGTTGAATAAATTTAGCGCCGACATACTTAACAGTTGCTTAAATTAGATATGTTACGTATTGTACAAATTTGAAGTCTATTATCGGGAATTGAACACGGTAAAGATACAAGCTCGTTTTATTTATAAAAAAATAAAGTACTTATGAATTATAAAATTTAAATAAAAAATATTTAACGTATTTAGCGGGCGTTGGTTAATTATAAATACGTCATTCCGTATGAAGATGTAATGTTACGGCAATGCACGAAATGCATCATAAAAACAAGAAATTACGTTTGACATCAATGGGGGTAAATAATAATGAAACAATATGTATATATTATATATGTATATATATTATGTTGTGTGTGTGTGTGAGTGTGTGTTTGTGTGTGTATGTTAAATGTTAGAAAGCTGTCACTCATACTTGATCACTAGTAACGAGTTTACAATATACATGAATACACAGTTCAATTTGCATCATGTGAGGTTGTGTTTTTCAGTTGTATGTGAATATTCCTAAAGTCATTCTCTGAACAACACCCATCCAAATTAAAATTACATGTAAATACCGTCATGAACTTCGCTTTTAAAAGGGCTTTGTAGTACGTTTGTTTTCAATGAAACACTGACACATTCTATCCCTAATTTTGTATTACTCTAGTTTACGCATGCAATTGATAATTATAATTTTATAATTAGATGTATCATTATTTTTATTGAAGCTTTTCTGCAAATAAATATACGGCTAATGCATAGAGCTCTTTGTTGTGTCGAATTGTCTGTCGTTCAGTCTTCAGACAATCTTAATTACTTTGATGCTAATGATGCGTTCTTTTAAAATGCAAATAAATGTGTAAATGTATTCTTTTGGCACTAAATATTTTATTTTTTAAAATATTATTTAGGTGTTGTTGTTTTTTAGTTTCTTTTCGAATTATTGACTAAACAAGTCTCGTTATCCATATGCTTTGCGTTAGCTGTAAGCAATGCTTTTGACTACCAGTGCATTGCGCATGCGCGAAAATCAGGAATCAAAACAATAATAATGAACTGGTCTATTTTGTCAACAGTTTGCACCACCTTGCAGGCAGTTGCAAACGTCCAATACAAATTTGCAACAAGCAGGTGCAACTTTTTAATGAAACGGACACAAGGTTGCAAGTTGCAATTAATAGCAAATTTGCAACTGCAACTGCGCTGCAACCGTAAATCAAACGGCCCCATGTTTATTAAAATTAAAAAGCAATTATAAAGGCAAGCACTACGCGTATCAAACATTTGAATATCACTTACCAACACCTATTTTTTAATATATCAGCTGATTTTAATTTTCCAAATTAAATAGCTTTAAAGTGTATTACTGTTTGCTTAACTGGTTACTCAAAAAGTAACAAACACAGTCATAGACCCATTGTTGTGTTAATTATATATTAAGTATTTATTTGATAACTGTGTTATTGTGTGATGTCGTTAGATGTATTTGTTTATCTTACATATAATTTAATCAGTTATTGATTCATTACATACAATATGCTTCATATATTAATGCTACATATAAACTTCTCAACTGCATCATGGTTACGGTTTTTTCATTTGGTAAAACTTGCCATCGCCATTAAAACTGGTAATGGGACAGACATTTTTATTCAATTTTTCAATGATTGATGTGTCCTATATTTGTTATTGTTAAAACTTTGTATTTGTCTGATGTTGTTCGTCAGTCGTTATAAAAATAATGCCTTATTGTATATTTGTTTTGTTCTAATAACCGAGGAGAGATAACACCCTTTGAGTGCTAATATCATCTTGGTTTCCCTTCTTTAACCTCCTATACTGAACGCAACTGCGCGTAAAATGCATTCATATACAAATTAAAATTATGTTCATACAAATGAAAGTTGTAAATAAAAGATTAAAAAGGGAACATATTGGGGTTTTTACTTTGAAATATATCAAATTCACAGTCGTCCGATACGTTTGTCTTGAATTTTGATGTTGGATGCAAAATACAATAACTGTAGAAAATATGCTATACACAAAATAAAAGCAAATACGCATATTTAAAGTTAAGATAGCAAATTTAGTTTGTTGCCGGCTATTTGGGGCTTGAGACCGGTGCGAGATCTCAATAAGCATACACACTCGAGCTGAATTATCAAATTAAACATGTTACACGGAATGCTGATTTCATTGCGATAGATTTGCGGACGGTGTTCGTGAAGAATATGATTGTTTCATTTATAAATTCTTCTTTGCATTTGTCCAGCTGTATATTTGCATTTTGATGGTCATTACCATGTATGCTCACAATACAATTCCTATACGTTGTCGTTATTAAAATAGTAAACCATTGAATGGGAAAACTCTATTCTATCGTACGTAGATAGCACGCTCTCTACCTTACTATTATGGATACATGTCTTGTTTACTTTGATTTGTTTTATGATTCACTATGCTGAATGAAGTTCCCGGAGGTCTTTGACATGAACGCTTGATTGTTTTTATGATAAACTAAGCTTAATTGAGTTCTCGGCAGTCATTGGCTTGACTGCTTGATTTGTCATCAATGTTTCATATCCGTTGTGTTCTAGAAACACAGTGACAGATATTGATCGATTGGGAACAAATCCGATTTTTGATTATACCATAATTCTCGTGTAGAACAATTATAGCTTAAATGTAATGATACGAGATAATTAGGCTTCATTCAACGTCTTACACCGTAATATAAATCGTGGTGAACTATATGAATCCATATGGTACAGTTATTAGGTGACATGTTTATGCCCCACGACGAATTAAGGCTATATCACTAAATTAGTTATATAACAGCACAAACATGAAGTGTACACGTATTTAAATCGATTCATTTAGGCTAACTGAAAGTGTTTATATGTATTTTAATTGTATTTTGCCACGATCGACATAAATTTATACCACCTATGCAGGTAAACAGCACATTTCATTTAACACTCAATTACCAAAGGGATTTGTAGTTTAAACTAGTGTTTTTTCAGTTTATTTTTTAGGTAACAGTTATTATAATGTTGATGTGCTTTGCTTTGAACGACGCTGTTAATGAAATATTTTATCAAAAACTAACATATTGGCAATTTTCCAAATGGTGTGTATCTTTGCTTAAAATTAATGGTGTACACCTTAGAGCAAAACAACACTACGTACATGCACAAACGTTTACATTAAATGTTTTATACGAGAATTCATTTTATGCGAACGATGTCATTATAAAAAGTTATTCACGCTAATAGTTTGACTCATTTGCACTGGTTCTGTACATTTTGTAAAACGATGTTTAAACATTTGTTCCATTAGCATATGCAACTAATGAAGGATGCGATGGCAGAGAAGTTCATTCAATGGGTTTTAACCCGGAGGCCTATGAAACGAATAACGTTGTGTAAAATATCATAAATCTGTTTAAAGCTGACGCTATATTCTTTTGTTTTATTTCGGTCTTTAAGTCCGGATAATGCATTTTAATGGCATTGAATGACGATAAACGAAAATGCCAAATTAATGATTTCTGTTCAAGTAAGTTTTAGTTAAAATGAGATCCGCTCCTTGTAAACAAAGAACCATTTTACAACTTTACCGTTGTGACGCAACATGAATTATATCAGTAATTTTCCCTTTTTATAAGTTTGCAATATCTGATTAAAAGTAAATACGACATCGTTATGACAAGCAGGTTCTCCATAACACATATAAAATCAGAAATAATTCCTATGTGAAGTTTAACATTTACAAAAAAGTAATTTGACTACTTTACACGTATAACTAATGGAAGAAAATACACCATTGTTTACAATAATCCGATATATAGTTATATTATATACTTTAAATTTGACAGGGTAGCATGAATGTTCTAGTCAAGAAGTGCACATCCTAAGCTTTTGTTATGTAGTGGTTCCTAAAATGGGCCGCTAGGTCGTATGCCATTCGCGGTCAGCGTTTCTCCAGACCGGACCACGAAACCTTGTTTGCCTGAATACCGACAGCAAGTTAAGACCGGTTTTGCGTAAATGGAATCTTTAATCCAAGTACTGAACGCCCATGTGAATATTAACATAAGCCTATGGGGTACTTATGTTTTCAAGCATTACAATGTAACAAAGCCATATTGCGAATGCCGCTAATGATATATTTTAATAAATCATTAACCGGTTATATACCATTGACTTTTTATACAATGTAAGACATGTTACTTTGACATAATGAACTGTAAAATGCGTTGGTACTTAATTTAATTATTCTTAATATAGCAAATGAGAAAATGGGATGAACAATTATCTGAACACGATAAACAACCAAAATTTTATAAACGTTTCATTGATGATGGTTTCGAACTATGGACACATGGAAGTGACGAACTCATGAAATTTTTCGAATATGCTAACAAAATACATAAAAACATCAAAGTACAATTAAGATGGAAAACAAAACAGATAGACTTCTTAGACACAAAAATTCAACTACAAAATGATAAAATAACAACTGATTTATTCTCAAAACCAACCGATAAACATCAATATGTCCAATATGACTCAGACCATCCAACAAATGTGAAGAAGGCAATTCCCTATGGACTAGGAATACGTTTAAAAAGAATATGTTCTGACGAAAACAAATACCAACATCGGAAAAAAAGAACTAAAACAAAATCTACATAAAAGAGGATATCCAAATAAATTTGTGAACCATGATTTTTACCGAGTTGATAATTTAAATAGGAATGACTTACTTAAGAAGAAAGAAACAAATAAAACAGCCAACAAGAGAGTACCACTAGCTATAACTTATTCCAACAACCTTCCAAATATCCACTCAATAATTCGAAAACATACCGACAACCTATATAAATCAGACCGAATGAAAAAAAATGTATTTCCAGAGGTACCCATAGTTGCATACAGACGAGATAGGAATATCGGTGACATTTTAATTCATGGAAAAACAAATAAAGAAATAAACAAGCGTTGTAAACAAATACCAAAATATTGCAAAACTAATTGTATAGTCTGTAAAATGTTAAAAAGAGGTTTTCATAACAACCCAAGAAGTGAAATTCCAAATGAAGCAATAAAACAGAACTGTTACATTTATAACTTGGTGTAAGGTATATTTCGTATTAAATGCCAGAAGATGGTATACGTCGGAGAGACAAGCAGATCGTTGAAGGAACGTGCCAAAGAACACGAGGCTGACGTGCGGCTACGAAGAGATAAACCTATCTCAGAACATTTCAATGGTACTGGCCACAGAGGGCAGGACATGAGTATATCAGTACTAACACAAATAAGAGACAGTTCCCGTTATTACAGACTTATTAAGGAATTGGAATTCATAAAGAAGTTTGAAACAAAATCACCAAATGGATTAAATACAAACAATCAATAAACAATATGTGTGAAAAACATTTTATATTAATCATCAACATAAATGAATGTAAAAATAATAGTACTTTACGCAATTTATCTTATCCATAATATGTTAATGATAGATAGAATAGCATGTATACATGATTATGTAATCAAATATCATTATAATCTTTTACGTAGCTATGGATTGACATCATTAAATTCATTAAATAAGTTTACTCTATTTAATTTTTGATCACACGATTAGGTAAATTATATATAAATATGATGATGTATTGTTTTATTACAAAACATCAATTTATTAAATATATAAAGTACGCATTTGACATAAGATTGAGATATGTAAGTATTTAAAGTCATTTCATTTTTGGCGAATTTTTACAATTTTTGGCGCCATTTTTTATAACGTCATTTATGACTTCATCATGTACAACGTCATTGGACGTTTAAAAAAATTTTCTTAATTCTTTTGTTATTTAAATTGTGCAGTCAAAAGATGTAAAAATGTAGTTAACATATACATTCCATTGTTTTGATAAAAGCATTATGTCGAAACGTCAATTAAAGGAGTATAATCAGAGACTTAATATAGCAAACAATCGATTTCCAGAATATCCAAATTGCGAATGGTGTTAATGAATCATTAACCGGTGATTTACCTTTTAATACAATGTAATACATGGCACTTTGACATATTGAACTGTCGAGTGCGTTGGTACTTAATTGCATTATTTTTAATATAGCAAACCATAGACTTCAAGAATATCAGAAGGTGTAGGTGTAGTATGGGTCATATCAAATACAAACATTGAACAATATTGATCAGAACTGGAATCACCGAAGTGCAACACTCAATTGATAGTTGTGGAGTTTACACTTTTGTTGAGGAATTGCATTGTCTCACACGTGCACACATATTGAATAATATTAACATATGTTCCGAATTCAAGAGTAGTGTTACCGGTTTATCCTATGATTTACACTATGATGTTGATTGTACTTCACGTAGTGTTATATATCTCATAACATGTAAAAAATGCTGTTAACAGTATGTCGGGCAAACTAATCAAAATGTATCCCGCAGAATGAATATTTCAATAAATCCTATTTCACATGTTGCTGTACATTTTGGATCTACTCACAATGATTGTAGTTTATCTAATTCCTCTTTTGTACCAATTGATGTTGTTGAAAACAATCTAGACCGTTTATGCAAAGAAACATTCTGGAT
Source organism: Dreissena polymorpha (assembly GCF_020536995.1). Lineage (NCBI taxonomy): Eukaryota > Metazoa > Mollusca > Bivalvia > Myida > Dreissenidae > Dreissena > Dreissena polymorpha. The sequence continues at coordinate 70,996,814 of NC_068359.1, forward strand.
ACATAAATTAAAAACTAAGATTCCGTACGGTCGAAATAATACACTGCTTTATAACATATATAATATAAGCATAATTGACATGTACATTTGGTGTTTGCCTATTACACTGTATATTTATAAATTATATTATATATTTACTAATAGGCTGGTGAATCAAGATTGATCCATCATTGTCTATATCATTGAAATAATTCGTGTACGTTATAGTTTTTTGTCGAATAACCCAAGACCGGAAGTTTAGATGCGTACGGATTAAATTACGAGTGCTTCGCATCTAAACTTCCTGGCGTGGGTTATTCGAAAAATATACTATAACGTATTCAAATTATTTCGATTCTAACACAATTTTTACTAAAGATTTATACAATGTATCTTATATTTCGTGTGCACTATTTTATATGAAATTCTCTCATAAATACGCCCATAGTTTGTTGTCGAATAACCCACGGCCGGAAGTTTTTCTTTGTTTATATGAAATTTGGCACGTGCTAGAGTGTAATATTATGTGTTAAATTTTATGTGTTATATATGTTTCCGCAAAACAACGTTATGTTTGTGTATGATGTTGACGACACTTCATATATTTTTGTTTACCACTGATGAAGGCTATGGCCCAAACATATTTGATATTTGAAAAAGTCATTATTAAGGAACAAAAAAACGTGCTTGTACTGATTATTTTATTTTATTACTTTCCATGTAATTAATTCAGATGAAACACGCGTCAACGAATATCTCAACTTTATAATTATATTAACAGATGCAGACAGAAACTGAAAACATGAATGAATGAGCCAATCCATTACATATATTAAACTATGAAATAAGCAAAATATTTTCCAAATATTGATAAAAAAGAAATATGATTTGTATGTTTCATCAACATAACATACATATCTCTACTGTTTTCAGCATCTGAAGACAATATGAAAACAATTAAGATATGAACGGGAATATGTTCAACTGCATCCACACATGCAACTTTTAATTTAGCAAACATCGCAGCATAACTAAAAAAAGACACTTTAAATTGAGAGAATGTGTTATTTGTATCTACTATTTGTATAAATTAACAACTACTTTAGCCATCAAATGACATGGTGTTGCGTTGCACTTTTTACCATTTAACAGTCTCTTAGTATCATCTTTAGATAATTGTAAATACTCAGGAAAAACAAAATGAGTATAACCGGATAGGACTGTAAGAAAACCTGCAATAAAAAGATACGCGACATATTGATTTATTGCAGGCGGTTAGAGCATACAAGAGCAATTAATATACCATTAAGTAACCTGCTAAATAGTTAAATTATCAGAGGGTTTTCAAAGTGTAATTAGATTATAATGGTTATCGTCGGTTACCAAATATTACTATTGAGGTACCGTTTTCACATTTTTTTCGCAAATGTTTGGTTTCAAATTGGAAGATAATCTCAGACACGTTCATCCCCCCCCCCTCTTTCTGATAAAGGGTTTACCGCGGCATCTTCGACATGACGCCGATTTCGAGATACATATTTTGTAACCGTGTGACCTTACTTCTGCTAAGCCCTATAACCGCACCGAATGATATTTTTATCCTTGATGAATATGCCCGGCTGTTTTGGCTACTTGTATTGAGGCTAAGCAATATGATGCAACTCGAGTGCATATGTGGCCTTGATTTTCTTTTGAACTTTGAACTAGCTGACTGATTTTTTTTTCATGCATTGCGAAATGATTCCGCCTTGACAGGTATTTGGTATTGCAGGACCTATTCATTAGTTGTTCCATGTGACTGAAAATATGTTGTTTTGCTGAAGAAAGAAGCACTCAATACGAATGTTCAGCATTGTACACATGTCTTGATCGTTGAAATACAACGCTCTGCCAGACATTCGCTCATTAGAAATGTCGGTCAACTAATGCATGGATCCATATACTTTGCAAAATGGTTTGCAGTAAGCCGAATCATACCATGACCTGATGTCAGGCATCACCGCTTCCAAGATTCCGTCTTGCATAGATTGTTTTAAAACTGTCAGGGAAGTCGATATCGACATTTTTGCAAACATGTATATCGTAAAAGTAATCCCTCAGTGAGATTTAGACACACTATTTTAACTAAAACAGGTCACCTGCTACGAATCAAAACATGCGCGCCGGAAATTATATTTTAATACACGGTTTTGCCCCATCGCACGCGTTTCGATTCACCTTTTAAATGATCGATGGAAATTTTCCATCGCTGCAATATTTTCCCACCCACCGCTTTGATTTTCTTATGATGACCCGACATATTGGTTTGACCTGGTTACCTCATAAGGACATTGTACCTTATTAATAATTCACGACTAAAATATTTCAGGGATAACTAGGTGTGTTCCCTTTACTAACTTACTCTTCTGTAATGATATATCACCACAATATACAAAGTTCCGTTTACATTCACCTTTCCGTGCGGATATCTATGCGGCAATCTTCGTTTTCAAAACAATACTAATTATGAACATATCACATGAGTCGCATGCTAAATCTGTGTAATATTTTGTGACTATCGTGAGTTATTAATATTTGTTTTAACGATTTACATTCGATTGCAAAGGTAATCTTTGACCATATTTATTTATTTTTGATTTCGTTCCTACACACATGTAAATTCTAGACATATTGTTTTAATTTCGGCATATCAATGTTCAGTTTCATGAAACAAAAACGTGTTCCGGCTTCACGTTGACATCAGATCGAATTCGCTGTAAACGTTCGAAAGTCTTGAAAACCTTCGCACACTGTTTTGATTTATTAAATGTTATTTTTTTCTGGATGAATACTAAAGTTTCGTCAGTTTTTGTGAGCTCCTCCCTGGAGGATAAGATACGTTTTAAACGGACCTTCTTTTTGACAAGATGACACATTTGTTACAATCTTGTTACATATACAAGTTTTATATGCGTCTGTCGCAAACACAGATGTCGTTTATGCATGTTTGGAGCATAGTAAGGGCTAGATGTGTACGAAACCACTTCCGGACTCCCGTCGTTTACAAATAACATGTTCAACACTTCACCCATTACTTAGAGTAACTTAATTTAGGAGCTCGGTATTAGTAATCGTGTTTCGGCAGAGGATTCGTGATCAATTACTATTTTATGATAAGTGACACCACACATTGTGATTGTTAAATAAATTCACGAGTAGTTTAATTCATGTGTATACAACGATTGTATCGAAATCGACTTGAATGTTTATTAATCCGTTTGAATACGTTTTAAGTAAGATAATGACCCCAGTATTTTGTGTTTTTTGTAAAACCGAAAAGGCGTTATGTCCATAATGTATCAATACTTATTTAGGTCTATTGATTTGCTTTCATAAATATGTTTAAAATAAACTGCTTAAAAAAGGAGCGATCGTTTCAAATATTGACTATTCAAATTGCATATTGTGTATGCAATTGTCTTATATATACATGTAACGGACCCACACATAAAGCTACATAAATAGTGTTATGCCGATATAGTACAAAAAAAGACCACACAGTTTCATCGAATACACACAATGTGATCCAGTCAGAATTATTTAATGCAAATATAAAAAAAAACACCGGGTATGTATGGGCAATATCTTCGTATATTGAGAAGTTTATTCATTATTATGAGAAATCAACTATTTAAATCAATACAATTTTACGAGAACTGACCACTTTGACGCTGAAATACAATTTAATTTGACGTGTATATGTTATTACAAAAAAAAATGTAATTGCGTTATTTTAATATCGATACTGATTATGAAAGCACCTTTGCCGGTGAGAATGTATATATTGTGTGGTAAGTGGGTATCTATACATCTCATTTAATGAAAAAAATTCACAAAATGGATTAAACAAAATTACTATTAATTTTCAAATTGACATTACACACATAGCTTTCGTCGATCTTAACCATCGCTCAATTTAGGTATCGTTATATAGAGAATACTAGGTTAGCGTTGAATACAGAGAAGTTTATGTTGCGAGGCTTAGAACGCCGGAAGCGCGAGCCTTGGCGAGCGCTTTCGGTGTTCGAGCCGAGCAACATAAGCTTCTCTGTATTCAACGCTAATCCTAGTATTCTATTTATCCCATTTGATTTTTTCAACGTGACATTTAACATAAATCGATCCAATAACCTTAACAATAATTTTAATTCAGTCATAAAAGCGCTTAAAATCTAACAACTGTAACAATGCGTAGTGATATACATGTATTTGTTCTGGTACGCAAAATAGTCTTTAAAAATTCACAAACAAACTGTGAAACAAGTAAAAATATCACCATATGCCTACATTCAATTTTATGCAGTATGCGAATTTTAACACTTTACGACCGCGAAAAGAAGATTTTACTTTACTATAATTTTATTTTCGAAAGGAAATGATCAAAATCCAATATGGCGGCGAATGATCCTGACAAAATGCTGTCGATGTCAACATACATGTACACCATCGACGACCTAGTTCTGGCTACCATAACTTTAAATGTCGCTTTTAATGATTTTTGACTGGCGCGACTTTGTACAGGTCTGTCAATACTAGATAAACTGTACGCTGAAGTTTCTTTAGCTATCGAAGACCTTGACAATTTTGACGAGTAAACAGACAATTGCAGCGACTGACACTTTATTTGACAAAATATACAGGGCAATACGTTTTCCGACTTCGGACGACGAATTTAAGGACGCGCAGAACGTGTTTTTATATAATGTTATGGGTATGCCGTGTGTGATCCGATGCATCAATGGCGCCCATGTTAAAATCATTTCCCCGAGAACAGGGAACGACAAAAGTACAATTTCAAAAATCAAAACACGTAAGAACTAGTATCTTACCTTTAATTATCCTTTAAAATCCATCTAATAATCCATTTAACTCAATAATTGACGATTTTGCATCTAGGGTCTTTAATAATTATTTTAGCATAGTTAAATAAAGACCCTTATGCCATTCTAACACTTTATTCAAATGGGTTTATGAACGCGATTAACTTCCTTCTTCGTCACACGCTACGTCATGTACTCTACATTACTGTTATGCAAATGAACCGGAGCAGTTTATCTAATAATAGCCGTTGGTAAACTCGGTTGCATTTGCAGATTTCTGCATACAAACATAATTATGCTTAAACTTGCACAATGTTTTATTTATCTATGGTAAATGCCCTTATTGTACGAAAAAATAATTTAATATATAAATACACAAAGAATGGAAAACATTCCAGTACACAAAAGATAAATGAGTAGAAAATACCCGTGTACAAAATGGGACGTTCCCAATTCCAGTGTGGTGCTATTTTTACCATCTTATACTTTACACAGCTCTATGCCTAACGTGAATTAAATAGGAAAGCAAACATAGCAGATTATTCATGAACTGTGCGATATGTGTATGGTTTGTTGTACATTCTTAATATTTAAGGTAAATGTCAAAAGTATATGCTTTGGTTATAAACAATGCACATTACACGAAATAAGGAAAATGTGATCAATTGACAATTCAGATATGTCGACATACAGTACATGTAGAAAACATGTGAAATAAATCGCGTTTATAATAAATCGTCAAAAAATGGGGAAAATGACGCAATCAGCTGATTCATTATACGGATGGCGAAAAATGATGTCATATGACTAGATTTAAAGGTTGAAGGTCGTATAATTTTGAAGCTTACTAGTAAGCCTTAAGTTTTGTCGACTTTGTTTCTTATGAAAAATCATTTAGTGGTAAAGTAAATATAAATAAAAAAATAACAAAACAAAAATCGTGTAATTTTATATTTTATTTCAACAGTTCTTTTGTTGAATATGACATATATATATTTTTTGCAACATATGCACATTTTCTTCTAATGGGTGACCTTAAAATCCGATCAATGAACCAAACAATATCGACCAAATTTTAGCGCATATCGCATGACGTCATTTAAAAAGTAGTCCGTGCACGCGACAGGTATATTCCACAGTGTTGAATACAAGCAAGTATATTCCACAACGTGTTATACCGTCAATGTCGCGCTGAAAATGGGATAAAAATCAATATTTAATGTATCAGAGATTTAGATCGTAAATATAACGATAAAAATGTATTTTATGTCCATGTTTACTTCTCTCGATCATGGTTAAAATTGCATGATTCTAATCGGACGTTTAAACGAGAGCATAGCACCTGTTTGTTGAGCTGATTTGCATTCTCATATAATGGATATTCCATCATCGTAGCTATTCACCAATTTCAATAGCCCCACGTTATAATGGATGTTTCATTAATACAAATCAAAGTTATATCCGGAAATACAGTGAAATGTCTTCTACGCACGGGCGCCCGTGCATTGATCCGTAGGTGACTGATCGAGTAGAGATGCCGTCAAGCTGAAGTGTTCTCATGGTGCCTTTCCTTGCCAGATTCGTCATTTAAAGAACGCATTCACAGGAAGCTATTAATTATAAAATGATAAGCGTCTAAAATATTGTTTTAAATAATCTGAAGTAGATTTTCAACATTCTATAAATCACTTGGCAAGACGAATTTAAAGCGTAATAAATATGTTCTCATTACGGACATTGATTTAGTTTCAGGCAATGGGCCATTCACGTTGACATTAGTATATGCCATCTATGTTTCCTAAGCTGCAACGATAATGTGTATCAATATGTTGGGTATTATCTGATTCCTTTGTCGATACTAAGGAAGTGAGATACGATCGAACAGTTTGAATGAATATACACATAATGAATATACACATTAGCACAGGTTCGTATACAGCTACCATATTTGTTTTTGGCCTGGGGCGTAGCCCTAAGGCAATAGCAATTATACAAATATCTGAGACAGTCAGAATTGGCTGGCTGCCAAAACCCAAGAAAGAATTAATTCCCAAAAGTTCGATTTACCACTTGGCGGTAATTCATGCGCAATCAAAGAAGTTCTTCGCAGATCTCAATAACCCGCCTTGTAAATACAGAACATCACAGTGACTATATAACACGACAGTGTCATAAAAAGTGTAAAAAATATTATTGACGGAAAATTGCTAAGCATTGACTACGACATACATTATAGTATTGTTTGCATATTCATGCGAGAATAAGATCCTCATTTGACGGTCTAGGCCGAAAAGATACGAGTGTCTACGGAGACAGTAAGAAGAATTTTTTTCTGCTACATTTTTTGAAGACATTACATTTGGTATTTATAAACATATTTTAAGATATTGTTATTTTATTTTGCGTTAACAAGACATTCAAGAAAAAAGAAAATTTAAAAAAACAACAACAAATATTCATGATCATTCTCGGAAATATACGAAGTTACCGGATATGATATTTCACTGCGCAGATCTAGCGCGAAAATCGAGCGGGAAAAGTTCTAAGTGAGACAACGTACACAATCTGTACACCGTTCTTTATCAGAGTAAAGGTCCAGTCTAACTATGATGCCAGCGGATTCCCGGTGCGTGATCCGGGATCTGCCGGGATTAACCGGGGCTCTACCGGAATGAACCGGGGCTCCATCGGGGACGACCGGGATGAACCGTGGAAACCGGGGCTCCACCGGGAAAGAATTAAAATTTGTAATGCCTCCGGGATGAACCGGGAATAACCGGGAAGGACCGGCAACGACCGGCGCGGCACCGGGAACAACCGGGACGGCACCGGGAACAACCGGGACGGCACCGTAGCTCCACCGGGGCCCATACAGGCCCCGGCAGAGCTACGGCAACGCCTCGGTGAATGTCGTTAGAGTCTTGAAATAGCTACTGTGTATAAGAAAACCGGCGCTCTGCCGGAACGCCACCGGCATTCACCGGGGCTCCTCCGGGGCATTACCGGCGACGACAGGGGTGAAACCGGGGCGTTGCCGTAGCTCTTCCGGGGTCTGTTGGCGTAATAGACACGGTGAGAGCCGGCGGTTTTACGGTATTCCGGGGCTCTGTCGGGACGCTGCCGGCTTTCACCGGTGCTCAACCGGGGCACAACCGACGAAAACCGGGGCTATGCCGTGACGCTGCCGGCTTTCACCGGGGCACTACCGGCGACAACCGGGGCTCTGCCGGGGCTTCACCTGGATAAACCGTAGCCAGTCCGTGTTGACCGGGATCTGCTGGGCTGTTGACCGGCTTTAAACGGGGCGGCACCAGGAAATAGTGTGACTGCGTTAAAGAATTTCTACGAATCATCCCGGTCCTCGCCGGTCGACCGGCGTTAACAAACCGGGATGGACCGGGGCTCTACCGGCATAGGTGAGACATGGGCTTAAGTGGATTTGTTTTGTATACACATTACAAAGGATGTATGAGTGTTTTCCTGATCAGTTAATTATGTAATAGAAAGCTATTTTAGGCTATTGAAATTGAATTATTTGACGCCAACAATAACAGTTTTTCGGCCATGTTGCTGTTGTTGTATATCTTCACCGCCTATGTAAACGAACCTCTACCAGATCTGTAGAGTTGAACAAAAGATTATCGTTCCCACAACCAGTATCGTGTTGTCCTCCACCGTTTATGTACACTGTAGTATAAACACAACTATTGTCTTTTTTACAGTCGCTGAGCTTCTGCACTCAACCGCTAGGGTCAATCCGTATAAATTCGGACAAAGGGAGAAATTCGGACAAAACGTCATAAATGCATTTTATGTCACATTTAACCTAACCCCAGGCCTTCAGTGCCTACAGCTCTTTGATTAGAAAGACTGTTCGTAATTGGTTATCAAAACAAGTAGTCGCTACTTTTCAATGTATGTGGGTCACATAATGCAATATGACTTTCTCCAATAAAACTAAATACTAATGTATAGAAATGATAATATAATACTATCATTATAAAAACTGTGTAGCCTATTTATACTCACATGTTAACGCGCCAGAATTAAAACGAAATCGAAATGTTTAAATGTCATTTGGCAAACATGGTATAATTTTTACCATATAGTTCATACGCAAGTAAATGTCAGGGATAAATTGGTAACGCCAATTACCATGTTGCTTCTGTTTGATCTGTATTGATTATTGTATATGATTGTCGCTTTTTTACTTTGTTCTACTTTTTCTTCGGATTTTTACGACATCAAAAACTAATTCGTTTAACGTTGTTATGTGATTGGCTTATCTTAAGGGAAGAGATAGGTTAATCTCTTGTTAATATATGCTTGTAAATGTCAATATTTTGGTGCAAACTCTTTGAAACCATACTACTTGATTATATTTATGTCTGCAGTGCAGACTATTCTCTCCACCTAACGGAAATAAGTTATCATTTGCTATAACAAATGTATACCCCTCGCCAAATAAATATCATAAATAATTCACGCCCATGTAAACCAGTCCGCATTTTTTTAAATCCTGTCGCATGTAATGGTTAAAACACGTTTATTAGATTTAAACGATATCAGTCAAATTTTTATAGCAAAGGCATAACACAGAGGATACTTTTTATCGGCAGCTGCATGTATAATTTGTTTATGTGTATGTGGCAGGCATATATCATTTTGTTTAATGGAATGATGGATTCCAAATGCATCTTTCATTATCAATACAACATCTCACATGGAAAATTCCGATTAAATGCTCATTTAAATTTAAATATGTCTACGACAAAAATTATAAATGAAAATCATAGAAAATACGCAAAATTATTTTAATGTTACCCCATTTAGACAAAGAAAAACATATATTTGGCCTGGTAACATGTACACATCGGTACGATTTTATCGATCGACTGGCCTGTACGCATTTCTGTATATTGCTATACTATGTCATGTTGTCGAACTATTCGGCCGCAGTCACGACATATGGCGTACCTTTTGAGTCGAAAGACAACAAGACAACAAGACCTACTAGGTAAACAAAAAGAACTTCGAGGTACAAAATTGTACGTCGAAGTACAGTTTTTACCGGCCCTTGAGTGTTAGCCAATCAGAGGACGCCTTATATCTGTTGCTTTTAGAGATATTTGACATTGAACATTATTATTATTATTATTATTATATATGCCATATTATGCGACTATCGACCTCTAACTCATAGATATTGTTCGTATTTATTGAGCATTATTATTATTATTATTTATACCAAATTATGCGACTATCGACTGCTAACTCATAGATAGTGTGCGTATTTATTGACCTGGCGTGGTGGCATTAACCTCTGACTTATGCAAATAATGATTATCACAAAAAACGACCAAACCAGGGAGGTTATTATACATGTTTAATCCCGTTATCGTTTGGTAACAGTTTGGTTACCGTTGGGAATTTCCTACACAGTAATGCGCTGGACCGTGATACTCCGCCCCGCATGGTCAATAAATACTCACAATATGGTTGATAATTTTAATTTAAGAAAGGTAACCTTGAGTCTTCTTCATATTGGTATATAATATATTTCAATGCATTGAAACTTCTTTGTTTTTGTTTGTTTCATTTTGATATTTTTATTCATTTTGTCCTAAATTAAAAAAAATAGATTTTAAACATTTATTATGAATAAATCTGAAGGAAAAGCGGCTAAAGAGACGAGTGTTTTGATTGGCTGTTTGTACGTCGAAGTACAAACATGGACAAATATATCCTTCGAAGTGCATTTCATATTTGTATTTCGAAGTAAAAATTTTGTATTTCGACGTACATATTGTACGTCGAAGTACATTTCTCTGTTTACGTAGAAGATCTTGTTGACTTTTGACACAAATGGTACGCCATACACGATATACATAACCACTTCAACGTTGTCTATAATATGCTGTTACAGCAAATCGACCATTTTAGTTAAACTAATAATACCTGCAAATAACACAATTGCAGAAAATACAATACATTTTTCATTTCCAATACCTACCCCCATAGATTTATGTACGAATATTAAAATTCAGATAATTTGCGGCTTTACACGTCTTTAAGCCATAAATACATACATAGACTGAATGAGATAATATGTAACATTGCTATAATGTCGATTTGCTCTTCCCTCGATCTTGCATTCATTCACAAACTCAATTCGATAATGTGCTAGCTATGTGTAATTGCGCCTCTACACTTCACCAGTTTGACTTACAAACATAGACTCAGTTCGAGGAAATGTTAACTTTGTGAACTAGGGCCTCTGCAATTCATTTTATACTTTTAAACGTAGGCCACACTTGATCATCTGCTAATTATAAATAATGGCGACTCCACAGAGCACTAGTCCTACATTTATACACGGACTAAGTGCGATTTATTTCTAACTCTTAGTAATTGTGCCTCTTGAAAAAACTAGACTTACCTTTAGAAATAAGCTTGGTATGATTCTCTATTAACTCTGAATAACGACGCCTCTGCATTTCGCTAGTCTTACATTCATATACATACTCAGTGCGAAAACCTGTCACCTCTGAGAAATTATGTCTGTGTACTTCACGTAATGTTACCTTCATACATAGACGCATGCTGAAATTCATTATCTATGTAGAAGGGCGGTTCTACACTTCCATTCCATACACTCAATACAAAAATATATTAATTGTTAGCACTTGAGCCTGTTCAATTTCTTTATCTTATGTATTTTATATTGCCATAAAAAGCCTAAATACATAAGTCTATAAAGTCGACTTATCGGCGAGTCTTACCTAAAAATATATGCTCAACGCAATAATGTGATTACCCGGAGTACCTTGGTACATATTCTCAATGCGACAAAATATAAGCTTAATGACGGCTTGGCAGTTTCCTTAGTATAATCTTAAACCATTGACTCGATGCATAAATATATAAACTCCGAGTAATGGCGGTACTGCACTTAGCTTAGTCTGACTTACATTAACACATCTAATGCGACGATATATTAACGCAAAGTACCGGCGGCTCTACGCTTCCAAAGTATTACATTAATACATATAGGCAATATGAACATCTGTAATACCTGAGTATACGCGACTACGCAAGCATCTAAATTATTTCGTTTGTTCCGCACTTCTCGTAATCCAACCTTTGTTGAAGACATAATATACGGATCTGTTTTCTCTGAGGACTGCGCAGCTGCAGGAGGTACATTTCAATCACGTTCGCCCCCGTTGTATAACACCATATCATGGGATGAAAGTTAATCTTAAGACCAATCATATCAGATGAATACCTAGTTGATGATGGAAATGAAGGCGAATTTTCATGTATTGATCGGCATGCATGTGTAGTTACGTATCAAAATAGTCATTATTGCATATTCAAAAGACCTATTTTGCCTTTATTTGAGTTATAAAAAAAATAATACGACTCCATACAAATACATTTATATTTAATTGACAACAGACAGCTTTCTATGGAAAGTTTCTTCCCTCCGATTCCCGATTCCTGTATTATCAAAATGTATCAGTATCATGATCATTTTGAAAAACATATTAAGTCAAAATTGTATGATAAAATCGTTTAAAATGCTTTGCCCTTAACGAAAGTAAACGTCTTGGTACTAAGTTAAAACAGAAAGTATATTTCAAAACAATTCGAAAATATCATTTATTGGGAAACAACCAATGGGTCAACATCTACGAGAATACAGGCCAATCGAAATGATAGTATATTGTTTTAAACTATTGAAGCAATAAATACACATTACTTGTTAATTATTTGGTACAATATTGTGCGTTTGGAAGTTTTATAAATAAATCTTCAAACAATAAAAAATATAAGGGTAAAACTCTACGAAAATACAGGTCAATCAAAATGATAGTATATTGTTTTAAACTATTGAAGCAATAAATACACATTAATTGTTAATTATTTGGTAAAATATTGTGCGTTTGGAAGTTTTATAAATAAATCTTCAAACAATAAAAAATATAAGGATAGTATGCACAAACCGGTTATACCATCCTTTAATAATGCTTTAATACTAGATAACGTGTTCACACGCGATATTAACAATTTTAAATTCTCAACGTTTTGTATTACAATCTTAAAAATAATTGGCGAAAAATCTCATACAACAAACTTCTAACGGAAGAGTCAATTTGTAACAAAAAGCAGGGACATAATGAGAGGTTAATGTAAAGAAGTATTTAACAAAATATTGTAGATTATAACTAAGAAGCATTTTGTTGCATACTTTAAATAACTTAATTTAGATACGTATTTAATTATTTAACTAAAATATCGGGTGCGCAAAGATTTTCTGGTGCTCGATTATATCTACCAAATAAACCATAAGGGGGCTTTTTAAATCAAATATGTTTTCGGTGAAATATTTTGAAAGTATATTTATTATAAAGGAAACACGATTATATCCCCGAACACAGAATGTAAACTGAGATCTTCCCAAATGGCACAAACATGTTCTATTACTCTATATGTTAGAAAACCTTTTTCTCTAAAAAACAACGATTTCAAAACGACATTTAAGGTAATATGTATTAAATACATGTTGTTTTCAGATTAAATAAAAGCTTTAAACATATTAATTTCTACATTGGTGTGCGTAACCGAGTACCACCGATGACGTTGGCACTGTTGACACTAATACTAATCAAGTTCGAATTTCTCGATAAATCTCCTGTTGTTATTATTCCTGGAACTTCCTTAAGATATTTTCGGCATATGGGGAACTCACGACGTGTACGTTACAATTTCTAGGCATAATCCTAGTAGCTATTAAACAAGTTTATTTTCTTAATTACGATATTACCAAATCAAATGCAGTCACTTAAGTTGTATCGCATGTTTTTTCTAATAAGTAATAATTAAACATATGTTGATGTATGCACACTTAATTTGGTTTGTTGAAATTGTCAAAAAAGAAATGTTTTTGTCGACACCTCCGAATCAAACAATACAACAACATAAAACCATCCACAACAAACAGTCGGTTGGATTATCAGAAATAAACACATGTTTAACTTCCTTATTTCATTTACAATCATATTTATAGTAGTTCGCTTCTGTTTATGCATGCATGTGTACGTATGTGTCACATAGTATGTATTTACTGATGAAAGTAATTTTACGCTCACGTTTTATTGAATTGTCACACAGCCAATTACAAAAATAATCAATGGAGAACATGTATTATAATCATTAAAATAGTAGTTTTTGCATCGTATCCCTATATTTATGAAAATATCTTTCATTTTAATTTTATTATTGACGGCACATCAGCTAAAAAAACTGCATACGCATAACCTTGTTTCATTTGTGAAGCATAGCTGATTTAGTGCACTAATTTCCCGATTGTTTTCATCACAAGTATTGTTGCTACGTACGCATCAAGTGCTTGTTGATTGAACACTCGTGAATTGATGACAATCACTGCTTTGAACCAACCAGAAACCGAACTACCAGAACTCTATATCACCATATCAACTCTTAGAATATCGGTGTATTTACTTTACGTCGATAACCGTTTCACATGTAAATCATACTTGATCGTGAATGAGAAAAAATGGCAAACTCTATATCAAGACCGCGGAATATTAGGATGTGCAGCTGGCAAAGCAAATAATATTCGTTGTGATTTTCGAAGTTTACGGTTTAAAACGAATTATGTAAAATTATACGGTACCCGTAATCCATCAATACATGACACCACAGAGTAACGATCACTTCATAGATATGCATACTAAACACGAATTAAATTTGGACAACATGCAGAATGTAAAACTCAAACTAACATTGTAAATTCCCGCGTAATGTTACACATGTGTTAGGACATATGATAACAGGTGTATGTAGTTTTTTCTAACATTAAAATTACTAAGAAAATTAACTGTTAATTGTGTTTTGAATCTTGCAAATGAACATCACACGAGTAATCATATGTGTATATAATAGTATTATTAATACACATGTCTTGGTCTTCTTGACTAAACGTATATATGCTTCGTTTATTTAAGTATTAAAGAGTATTATGCAAAACCACATGGTTCGTGAATGAAGGTGATCAAATAATTGTTAATGTTCGTGTTCTTATTTATTATGTTTGTCAATAGCTTACTTGCTTAATATATAAAGGAGCACATGCTATAATTAGTTTTTATCCTGCAGACGCAGATTAAGTGTCATGAGATCGTTAACTTATTTAGTATAACTTTATGAAAAAAGAATGCATTAAGAACTGAGTTAAGGTTAGATAATATTTAATGTGAACATTTACTCCAGTGTGGAATACATTTGATAAACCGCAATTATTTTTCAAGATTAAAAATCTTGTTGATATTAAAACCGGTTTCTTAGGATATTTTCTTATGATAGTGCAGTTGAAAGCTTATGGTGGTTTTAGTCACGACCAATATGCGAAACGTTTGTTTGTTTCTGTCTTGTCTCTATTTTGACATTCTTAGTTATTTGTGAAACTATTTAGCCTATGACTCAAATCAGGAATTAGTGTAAATTGGACACCGACATAAGAGACGAAAGAAAAATAAGCTAATTGTCGATAAACTCTGGGCTTCGCAAAGTGATATTTATCGATCTAGTACAATACTCCACACTATAATCATACATAAATGTTCAAGTGTAATACAGCATCTCGTTACGAAATTAGGGATGTACTAGGAATCCCCAAGGAATTGTGTCCGTATAACTGTATGACCTGTATGAATGTTTGTTTGTTTACAGAGACTGTGTCCGTCTTTATGGCTGTCTGTATGTATGTCCGTTAGCAATAGGGTCCATTGTGTCCGTCTATATGTATGTATGTATGTCTGTCCGTTAGCACAACCTGTCCATTGTGTCCGTCTATATGTCTGTCTGCATGTCTTTCCGTTATCAAACATTCGTCCGAATGATGCCTCGTGACGCTTTGTGTTGTTGGTTTTGCCTTAGTTCTTATGATATTGTGTTACGATCAACAATTGTTGAAGGTTCCAACAGGTTAGAACTGTGTTAAACTGCTTCTATTTTAAATCAAAGTACTGACAGTACTGGTGTGACGATGGTTTTGAAGAGTATTGATATAAAAGCATCTATTTAAGTTTATCTACATCACCACAATTGTGTATGTGAGTACAAAAATTTTTGGTAGGAAAAAAAAAGGGTACAAAAATTTTGGGTACAAAAATTATGCCAAAACAAAAATTGGGTACGAAAAAAGATTTGGTTACGAAAAAAAAATTGGGTAGGAAAACACAATTGGGTACGAAAAAACATTTGGGTACGAGCAAAAATTTGGGTACGAAAAATAATTGGGTACGAAAAAAATTGGTACGAAAAAAATTGGGTACGAAAAAAAATTGGGGGTACGGGGAAGTAGTACCCGTGGGGAACTTGATCCATTCAGCGAAACTGGGAGGCGGGTTACATTCTCGATCAAATATAACAAGAAATAGCTTTAAAAGATATTCGACATGTATTTTCTGTACCACTTATCTTAAAAAAACGTTCTGTTACAGTTAAACGTTTGTGGGTTATAACATTACGTTTCAGCATCTAAATTCAAAACTTGACATGCTCTTTAAGTACACCATGCTCTTTAATTTCACATGTATATCATACCAAACTTTATATTTCGTTGTTTCCTTTCCTAAGTTAATGATGCTATATGTACGGACGTGATTTCACATGCCCATGTGCATGAACATATAATTTTTCTCTTTTATTTTTTTTCTCTAATTCAATAAGCTTAGGCATGTTTGTTCGTTAAGAACGGCAATAATTTCATGATGATTCCCGAAAGTAGGTATGAGCACATAGTCGTAAGAGCACTTGAATACGTGAGTTCGCCCATGAACACACGGAAAGGTTAACTAAATATTCCGCGATATGACCTAATATGTGTTTGAAACAGCAAACAATATCCAACAAGCGAATGAATTATCAAACATAGTATGTGCACTGATGTGGCTCTGTAATTTCTGTTTGAAAAGTTGATTAAATATGCAAAATGAGAAAGCACGCATAAGAGCGAGTTACACAGAAATCATACGGCTATTATGCTGTCTATATACCATAGTCGCTACAACGTTTACAAATGGCAGGTTCGAAATAATTCGTTTTCTTTACACTCATGATCGCATTGAAAGTTAATTATACACGTTTTAATTCACAATCTATTTACTGAATCACGTCAAATGCCAAATACAATACAGAAAATGCACAGTTGTTTTATTGATCTATAAACATATAATGGATTGAATATAACTGATTTAAAATTAACGTTTTCAAACTATTATTAAATCTTTTTCCCAGAATATGCTGTCCTATTTATAGCTGAGCTTCCTATACCTTTATCAATGATAATCAGCGAGGTATGCCGATTAGAAAAATCGAGCTATCTCAATCAAACTGGCTCGGTCTTTTACATAGGTCGCCATTGTGAAGATTTTTTTCATGGTATGATAACTAAGACAACCTGCTTCGCAGCATCGTCACAAAGGAATCTCCAATCATTATCAAAATATGTACAGGAAAATATACTATTTCAAGGTCATTTTTATGTGATCCGTTCACATTTTGTGGATGTAATTTAAACAAGTATGATGATTCAGTTTTTTTTTTAAATCAAGTTGATTAGCCGACATAACAGGAAATAATACTAACAAATTGAAAAATCAATTGGATAAGCCGGCGTATCAATTTAAACAGAAAATCACTACAAAATTAAAAATGAATTTGATAAGCCAGCATTACAGAAAATATTAAAAATAAATTGAAAAATCACTTTGATAAGCCAGCGTATCAATTATTTTATGACCATTTACACATAAAGAAAGTGCATTTGTTAAGCCGGCGTATCATTTCTTTTGGACTATTAACACATAAAAAAGCAAATCAATTTGATAAGCTGGCGTATCATCATTTCTTATGTACCATTAACACATAAAAAAGCAATTCAATTTGATACGCTGGCGTATTATTTCTTATGCACCATTTACACATAAAAAAGCAATTCAATTTGATAAGCCGGATTATCATTTCTGATGTACAATTTACACATACAAAAACAATTCAATTTGATACGCTGGCGTATCAATACTACAACTAACTAAAAGTCACATTTTAAGTCAATTTGATAAGCCAGCGTATCATTTCTTATGTACCATTTACACATTAAAAAAAGCAATTCAATTTGATAAGCTAGCGTATCAATACTACAACTAACTAAAAGTCATATTTTAAGTGAATTTGATAAGCCGGTGTATCATTTCTCATGTACCATATGCACAAAAAGGAAAATCGATTTGATAAGATGTCTTACCATTACAACAAGTTACTTAAAGTCAGATTGTAAGTCAATTTGATAAGCCGGCGTATCATTTCTTATGTACCATATACACAAAATGGAAAATCAATTTGATAAATGGCTAACCATTACAACAAGTAACAAAAAGTCGGATTATAAGAAAATTTGATAAGCACGCGTATCATTTTTTATGTACCATATGAACAAAAAGCCGACATAACAGAAAATAATACTAACACATTGAAACAATCAATTGGATAAGCCGGCGTATCAACTTAAACAGAAAATCACAAAAATCAATTTGATAAGCAGGCATAACAGAAAAGATTAAAAATAAATTGATAAATCAATTTGATAAGCCAGCGTATCATTTCTTTTGGACCATTTACACATAAAGAAAATGCATTTCTTAAGCCGGCGTGTCATTTCTTTTGGACTATTAGCACAAAAAGAAAATAAATTTGATAAGCTGGCGTATCATAACAAGTAACTTAAAATCACATTGCAAGTCAATTTGATAAGCCAGCGTAACATTTCTTATGTGCCATATGCACAAAAAGGAAAATCAATAGATAAACCGGCGTATCATTTCTTTTGTACCATATACACAAAAAGAAAAATCAATTTGATACGCCGGCGTATCATTACTACAAGTAACCAAAACTCACATTTTACGTCAATTTGATAAGCCAGCTTATCATTTCTTATGTACCATTTACATCTAAAAAAACAAATCAATTTGATCAGCCTGCGAATCATTACAACAAGAAACTCAAAATCCCATTGCAAATGTAATTTAATTTAAATTAATTAAGGGGCATAACTCTTGAGATACCAAGGCAATCCAAAAACCCTTATTCATGCACCACCACTGTATGATGATTCACATTTATTTTTAGTTTCATTAAATTCGCTGCACTTTTTACTGAGAAACAGTTTTATACTGACAAAAGTACTCAAATTTATATTTATTAAGAGGGCATAACTCTGGAATTACCAAGGTTGCCAAAGCAGAATTTATGCGTGCAGCACCGTACAATTGTGATGCATAATTATGTATGATTCATGAACTTCCAATAGAAACTGCTCGGGACAGAAAAAGTCCTCAATTTCAATCAATTAGGGGGGCACTGACTCTTGAGTATTAAAGGCTTTCCAAACAGAATGTGGGCTTTCACCATGATGATAATGATACATATTTATTTTCAGTTTCATGAACATCTATGTAACAGATACTGAGAAACAGCTTCGGATGGAACAAAAAACCTAAATTTCTATCAATTAAGGGGACAATAATTCGGAGCTACCAAGGCTATCCAAACAGAATTCACGCATTTACCATCAAACTATAATGATGCATAATTATTTTAAGTTTTGTGAATTTATATGCAATATTTACTGAGGAACAGCTCCGGATGGAAAAAATCCTGAATTTCAATCAATTGAGGGAACATAACTCTGGAGTTGCCAAGGCTATCAAAAAAAATTATATGTGCACAATCGCAGTTTCATAATACACATTTATTTTATCTTTCATGAGATTCCATGCAATAGTTACTAAGAAACTGCTCCGGATAGAAAAAAAGTTGACAAAATTCACATATTTCAATCAAATAAGGGGACATAACTCTGGAATGACCTGGCCGATCCCAACAAAATTTACAAGGGCATCACTGCAGCATGATGCTACACATGTACCTTAAGTTTCATGAAATTGCATGCAAATTTAACTGAGAAACAGCTCCGGACGGACAACACCAAAACTATCTACCTCCGCCTTTGGCGGGGAATAAAACACTACATGTAGTTGGTTTTAGTAACATGCTAGAATCTTGCTCATGTACAATACCACAACATGAAGGAAAATAAGAACATTCAAAGACATTCACCTCTAAGTGACAAACAGCTTTGGACTGACCAAATTTTTCTCTGTGTTTACCAAGTTGATACAAAACTTTAAAAATGCACTACCTCAGAATGATTATACACTATTATATTCAAGATTCATGAAATTCTATATAATAGTTAGTGTGAAACTGCTCAAAATTGACACAATCTCAATCAATTAATGGGCAAAACTTTTGGGTTACCAAGTCTATCCGTAAAAAATGTGTGTGTGCACTTCCATAGTAACATGATACACATTTATTGTTAGTTTAATAAAATGCAATACAACAGTTGTTGAGAAACAGCTCTGGATGTACACAACTTTGACGAACGGACAGACAATGCCAAAATATCCCTCCCTCTTTGGCAGGGGATGAAAATTAAGAGTGTTTTTGAATACTAAAACTAACCACTGTATAAGAGTTCTGTCGCAGATGTGAATACCCCTACATTCAGCATTGACACATACAATTTTGCGAAATAATGTATGCAATTCTTTGAACAACTTTTCAAAAGCTTTATGTAAGGAAAATCCATGCCAAGTTTCATCAAGATTAGCCCAGCGGTTTAGGAAAGCTGCTGTAAAAAGTAGAAATATTGACATACGGTGGACAAAGACAGGTCACAAAAGCTCAACCTGAGCACTTGGTGCTCGGGTGAGCTAAAACATAGAAATAATTTGTTTAGTTTTGAATGTTTGGTCCATTCATGTATATTTACATTTTTAGTTTAAACTCATTCGCCAAATGTGTCAGAAAACGTCCAATACTAATATATCTACCGACAAATTCAAAAAGAAAACACAAAGTGCACATTCAGTAAGGTTCCATTAGTTTATATGTCAAGAGAAGTGACATCACTTCAGCACTGTTTTATTTATATCTAGCAACTGGAACAAATTATGTATGCTTTGAACTGTTATTTTCCATTGTTTGTCACTGTATAATTTGACATCTTAAGCCTCTGAAACAGTAAGGGGATCGCTAAAATAGTTGTTTTAATAAATTCACATATCAATTGATTTTGTGTTAGGATTTTTCGTTGCACTAGACCCTTTAGGAAGGGAATGTCTTTTGAAAAAGTTATGAACACATGATGCTGGATGTTGGAAAAAGGCCAGTCACAAAAAGAACTCACACTAGTCCAAAGTGCTTCGATGTGCTAAAAACATACACTTACTTTAAATGCACAGAAAAAATAACAAACCTCATGAAATATGTGTTTTGCTACCAGAAGCTTACAGAATGCCAATACAAAATGATTTTTGTTTTCACGTCCACAATTGTCAACCTGTATGAAAAATGTAGGTGGTAAGGTGTTGTCCTGAAAAAATCATATCCTGGAATTAAAACTCAAACAATCATATCTTGATATTTCAGGTGAAAGAAATTTTGTTTTTACAAAATATTCATTAATCAATAGTATACCTAACATAAATGTCTTTTTTCTTTGCTTATAGTAATTACTGAGGTCCGTTCTTTTGAAAAGTCTCAGTAAAAATGTGCACGCATCTAGTCAGTGGGCACTATCCTGTATAGCGCCCACTAATCCGCTAATATGTTGTGCAAGTTTCACATTGCAAATATGTTTCGGTTACTATTTCGTTGTTCAAAAAACTTGATAATTATTAGTTTTACACAGTTATATTAAATGTTATTGAACTTTCACACGTTGTGCAATGTGTTTATTTGAATAATGATATATTTGCTAAATAATGTTCGGTATACTATAAGAGATAGCAACCTCACTTCGGACTCAATGGCAAAATAGTGACCAGCCAGGCAGCCCCGAAGAATATACCAACCTCAGCCTTCGGCTTCGGTCAATATAATTTTCGTGGCTGCCAGGCTAGTCACTATACTTTCAAAGGGCCCTTCATGGGGGTTTCTATTTCTTAAATGGTACATGTTATGGCGAAAAACAAAACAATATTAAAACAAGTAATGTTTGTAAAACAAAAATTATGAACCATAAACACTACAAAGAGTATACTGCACATGTATTGCGTGGATGACAATCAAATGATATACAATTAAATTCCTGTGGTATGTAAATCAATCGTGTTCGCACTATGCGTAAGAGCGCTCAAATAACTGTTGTATATTAATATGAAGTTTTGTATTAAGAGTCGTTGTTCGACATATCGCTGTCTATCGACGCATAAATGAAGTCAATATTTAATTGTGCACTAACGAACTGCAATTATTGTTTTAAAGCCTATACACGTCTTGAACGAAATATGCAAATACTTAAGGACAATCAAATACACATAATTAAAATTAAGATTATAATTAAAATAAAATTTGCTGCAAACTGTTTGGGGCTATACAATGATTCAATACAGTCTAAATATGCATATGAACATCGAGCTTAAAACACATATA
Organism: Dreissena polymorpha; assembly: GCF_020536995.1. Lineage (NCBI taxonomy): Eukaryota > Metazoa > Mollusca > Bivalvia > Myida > Dreissenidae > Dreissena > Dreissena polymorpha. The sequence goes on from NC_068359.1 coordinate 71,019,244, forward strand.
AAACAAAACGTGTAGTTCAGATTTAAATGAGATAGATTTGAGAATGGTATTCATCAAACATCTGAATACTATATATATATGTATTAATTATTATTTATGTAAGTTCAACAGTGTACCGTCACGTCGATGTTTATTACCATGTATGTTCACACAAACCATACAATTCCAGCATTCAGAATCCCTATCACGAGTTCAATTATTGGTCTTTGCCAATTACTGCTTCACAGAATACCAACATTCACGAAAACGGAAAAAACCCAATGATCACTGCCTCGCAAGAGTCAATGTAAAGCATTAATCCTTTTTAGGGACTTGCCTTACCTACCACTGAGCACAATTTAAGTAAAAGTGAAAAATATCTCGTCTATAGTGATATTAATTAAATTCCCATAACCAGATAGAAAACAAAAACATAAATGTCAAAAGTTGACGAGTGAATCGAATAATAAGCTCATAGTTTGAGTGGACTAGTATCGTTAGTATAGGAAATCCGTTTAAACGATGCAGGGACTCGCTTCAAAACCACCATAATCAGATACTGTTTCTTATAGTTTGATCAGATCCGTCAATACTGGGGTCTGCGTACATGCAAGTTTGAGAAACTGCAACATCAAATCATCGATTGAGTTTTAATATATAGCGGTTCTATTAACGTAACATGTGTGTGCACGTTAACATTGTTTCATAACTCTCAAACCATAAAACAAAAGTTACGAGTGCTATTGAATCCCAGATGGCGTTTTTATCTCAAAAGGCAATTATTTATACATTTAATATGACAACATCAGCACTCGCTTATGGTATGTATATCGTTTTATAAATTTTCTATTAGTTTCTCATTATTTACCGAGGAAAGATGCACGTTGTAAGAAAACGTTTTTATAAATAACGTTCACAATTGATGTCCTTGGTTCGGTATTTGCTGTACGTCTCTTCTAAATACCTCTACTCATACACATTAACAACAACATATAAACACGCAAATTTACAAACACCATTCAATTTAAATGGACCATTGCCGTTTAACTGTCAACCCCAAATAGTAATGCCATAAACAGGTTTTATGTAACCATGTCCAGATAGCTTCTTGGGACTTAAAACCGTACACCAAAATGTACATTATAGCCAAACAATTGAAAGCTGTTCAACATGCATTTATTGTGTTGATTTTACTGTGGTTTGCATTGTGTTTGTACTTGTAAGCAGTTTATCATAGGTATACATGAAAATCAATATAACATATATACATAACACATAAGTCCTTTATGATATTTATAAGTATGTCCATACTAATGAGCGTTTTAAAGAAAAGGTTCAGAAAGGGGGGGGGGAACATTGTAGTTTGAAATGACTGAATTCCTTACTTTTTCGGCTTGTGTGTCTTGTACCTTTATTTTGAATGCCGATTAAAATAATGATAGGTAGCGACTACAGAACGGTAATTAAAATACGCATGATTACAGTTAGGATAACAGTAAAAGATTATTAAAGGTTATTTAGGGCTACACAAGGATTAAGAAAATGAATATTCTATGGAAAATATCAAATATTATTTATAATAGTTCAACAGTTTATTGTCAAGTTTATGTTGATTACCATATATGTTTCTGATTGTAATTCTTATATTTGTTCGTGTTTAAAATAGTAAAGAAATAAATGGGTAATACCCTACGTTATATTATAGTACATGATACAAACATATACCAATTTTAATAGTGGGCGATATATTCTTACGGGGATTTTTTGTATCATAAACAATGCCGAATGCTCGGGAATCATTGAAAGAACGCTTGATTTTTTATGATAAACTATGCTGAATGTAGTGCTCGGGAGTGATTGACATAAACGCTTGATTTGTTTAAGTGATAAACTATGCTGAATGATTTATTTGATCGCAACCTTTCATATCCGTTTTTTCGTTATAAGAAACAGTGATATATATTAAATGAGATATTCGGAAACTCAATCCGGTTTTGTATGATAACTAAGTTGCATTCTGAGCAATTACAACTTATATGTATTTTTATCATACCACCGCATTATAATCTGACTGATATAACGTTGCCTAATATATTTTTATATCATGGTCAACAGGATGTTCTTATATCAGTCATGTGTGGATGATGGTCATATTACTCGGAATCAACTATAAAGTAATCATTTTTAGTGAAATCGAATCAGATTCAACAAACAAACAATTTAATACCAAGATGTAATATATTTCAAACACAAAATGCAACAAAACAGCAAAAACAACATGTTTTTTACAAATATTAAGCGCGCGTGCTCGTTACGTCATTATTAACATGTCAACCGACAAAAGTCATATTCTCCCCCTTAAACTGCAGCATTTTAGTGATTTGATGATTATTTCTTTAAAATCGGGGACGTACAGGTATGATAAACAGAAAATCAGGCAAGGCTTGGAATAATATAACGGCGAGGATTGCCGAGCCGTTATTTTATTCGTGCCGAGCCTAATATATTACAATACGATCATGCATCAACCTGTTATTCTCTATATACGCCGTAGTTAGACTTCATTCCACGTCGTATCGCCTTGATATCGTCACTATATGAGCCCGTATTGTACAATTAATACGCTATACGTGTGATGGCATTAGTTATATTAAAGCACGATATATGTCGATATTTGGCTATGTTGCGTGATACAGTGTTGTTTTGTAGCGTGCCATGCCTTAGTCCAATTACGGAATGATAATGTGAAAAAGTACATTTGCCTAAGCAAGTTTATGTTTTCAAGGAAAAGCGATATTGCAAATGCTGCTAATGATATGTTTATATGGGTCAATGACCGATGATACAGGTACATTTGCCCTTTTATACAATATAAGACAGGTAACTGTAACATAATGAACTGTAAAGTTCTTTGGTACTCAATTGCCAATCTTTTTGTTTATATAGCCAATAATGCAACTCACAAACATATACTAAAATATAATAATACTAAGTCACATCTAATTCCTTTAAAACAGAATACCAAATGTATGCAAAATTGATCAGAGCTGAGATCATCGAAGTGCAACCCACAGGCACAGAATTGTGGTTTACCCCTGTTTAGGGCTTGCCGAAGCTCACACGTACGTACCATATGACTAATTACAAATGAAACACACGTCTTAAACCATCTTAATTATATTTACTAAAACATAATGAAAACGTGAATGACAAGACCTGTCGCGTAAATCGTATACTATACAATTTTTTAGTGTAGAAGTGTGAAGGGAATCCAGTATAACGACTATTGGGCTGGCTTCAAAGCCAACAGCACTCAGATGAATATGACCAATACACCAAATGTGTTTGAA
>NC_068359.1:71027572-71040072 GCF_020536995.1 Dreissena polymorpha
GTACCCTCCCAGAAAGTAAACGTCAAGAAGCAGTGGCACCATCCCTGGCTTCTTGTGAAGAAGCAAACTGGCCACATAGTTGCTGCTCATTGCACATGCAAAGCAGGGTAAATTGTGTTTCTGTAATCGTATGATGCATTGTTTTATCACATCCAAATGTATTTCTATATATCAATATAAAATTACACATTAGTTTATTAATCAGTAAATGTAGTAAACTTACATTTAGTAGAGAAAATGCTAAATAAACATTTACATGTTTCAGAGCTGGTGAGACATGCAGCCATATTGCTGCTGTCCTGTTCAAGGTGGAAGCTGCCATTAACTGGGTTACACTAATCCAGCAAAGGCGAGCCAGGCTAACCAGTGGAATCGATGCTTTCGTGAGAAGGTTGGTGTCAAATATTATATTATCGAAATCTCCTTGTACAGCAGACTAATCGTTTATTCTTTGTTTATTTGAAGAATGAGCATGATTTTGGGTTATGAATGAATAATATGATATTTAATTTCAGTAACTTACTAAATATATGGACATTAATTGATTAACAAAACAACAGGGTATTATCATAGCTTATTGTGAGTATAATGAAACAAAAACCAACACATAAATTTGAAATGTTAATATTTGCTATAATTTCAGGTGAAGGGTAAACCACTTTCAGAAATACGCTTCCACAAGTCAAAGCATGGCAAAACTCGCAAAACGAGACCACGACAACAACCAGCTGTGGTTGTGACGATTGACGAAGAAGAGGCCTTAAGGCGTCTGAAAAAAGTATGCCCAGATGCTTGCATAATCTTAAAGAATGACTCGGATACGGACACAGCATCAGATGACGAGGACATGCCACCAGTATGATATACAACTTATTTGTTTTAAACAAAAAATTATGTCAATATCTGCTAATTTCACACATAAAAGTAGGGAATGATAAAACAAGAATATCAGTGAAACTGATGGATGCTCCCCGATGATGCGCTTTGTCAATGTATGTGTTAATAAACACCTAAAATATCTATTAGCCTCGGTGACCTTGACCCAGTGACCTCAAACCTCATCAAAAGGTAGAGGTCCATGCAAGGTACCTACATGCCAAATATGAAAGCGATTGGTTAAGTATTAAAAGCGCTATGAGAAACGGTAGCAAAAGTGTAACAGAAGGAAGTCTATTATTAGGCTCGGTGACCTTGACCTCAACCCCAGAGACCTCAAACCTCATCAAAAGGTAGAGGTCCATGCAAGGTACCTACATGCCAAATATGAAAGCAATTGGTTAAGTATTGAAGGCCCTATGAGAAACGGTAGCAAAAGTGTGACAGAAGGAAGTCTATTATTAGCCTCGATGACCTTGACCTTGACCCCAGTAACCTCAAACCTCATCAAAAGGTAGAGGTCCATGCAAGGTACCTACATGCCAAATATGAAAGCGATTGGTAAAGTATTGAAGGCGCTATGAGAAACGATTGCAAAAGTGTGACGGAAGGAAGGAACACGGAACTACAAACTGGCAACTATATGCTCCACCGAAAATATTTTTGGGGAGCATAAAAATTAACATGAATATAGTATAATTGCACCAGTGCTTTCCTTTGAATAATAGTTTTTTTTATACTTTTATTTGAATTCTGACACTTAAGTTTAAATGTATTACTTAAAAGATGATTAAACACAGAAGACAAACAAACCCCAATATCTGACTTACTTTCCGAAATGTTGACACAGAATTAAATGTGAATCAAACAGTAAAATGATCCGAGGTATAAATAGTAAATATAATAGGGTTTATTATGTTTTGTTGAACGCTAGTCATTGTTTTTTTCAGATCCTTGTTAGGGAACACAAGCTCAGTAAGGAGAAACTGTCGGCAGAAGAAGTAACGCGGGAATGCCAGAACATCATGGCTGACTTCAAAGTAACGCCAGTGCAGGCCAGTAACCTTGAAAACATGACTAGAGGCCAGGCTCAAAGAATTTTGTGGCAGAGGCAACGTGTGGGGCGCATTACATCATCTGTGTGCCATGACGGTAAGACTCTGAAAGAGTCAACAAACCCTACCAGGTTACTGGATAAGCTGATGAAAAGGGTAATAGTACAACCTTAGCATTATGGACAATATCCAGTATGGGGTACACAACGAGAAAAAGGCCGGAGACATGTACGAGGAGTTGGCATCGACGGAACATGACAACTTGGTTGTGAAAGACAGTGGTCTCGTCATTGATGTAACATTTCCACTGTTTGCTGCTTCCCAGGACGGTGTAAGAACTTGCTCATACCATGGAGACGGTTTGATAGAAATCAAATGCTGTGCTTCCCACAGAGATATGGAAGTGTCTGACATTCCAAATGTGGACAAGAACTTCTACCTCGAGCACGTAACCTTGAAGTTGAGGGAATCGCACAGGTACTGCACGCAAATACAATTCCAGATGTTTGTCTACAATAAAGAGTTCTGTGACTTTGTTGTGTACACGGACAAAGGTATTTTTTACCAGACCATATATTATAACTCTGAATTTGTCAAGCCATTAATTGACAAGTGCCTAATCTTTGCATTTGAACATCTTATACCAGAGATCATATTTAAGAAAGTGGATGATGATGTGCTCTGGAGAGTAGAAATGAAACATAGACTGTCGAAAAGGGGAACTTTGAATACTTGTGTTATCTGTTTATATGCAGTTTTTACACTAGTGTTCTGTTGGTTAATATAAAAAGTGTATAATAGTGGCAGGTATCCCTGCATGTAAATCTTTAATAGCGTTGTTAACTTAAAAAAAATACCTTGGTTAAATTATAATGCTGTTTCTTTATATAGAAAATTAAGTGACTTGAAAATTGTTCAATTATTCTGTCTGCAGATATAAAGCATCTATTTCTGTACTGTTATATCTAATTACTAAGTTCAGTAGCCTGCTTTAACTTTGTTAAAATAACAATGTTAAAATGATTAAAAAGTAAATAATAAAATCATTTATTGCATATAAACATTGTTTTATTTCACAATAAACATTGCAACTGGTAACAGGATTGTAATTGAACATTCAAACAGGTAAAACTGGTATTAAGAAACATCAATAAATACCCAAGAACTACATGTATTCTTGCTCTGGACAGTTGTCGCGCAGTTTCAACTTATTTCTGGGAAAACTGTTTCTTTCATCTTGCAAAGGGTGGGATAGCAAGTTTGGCACCACGAATCGCCAGCTCTTCTTCTATCAGAAAGCCTCTGTCCGCAAGGACAAGATCACCAGGTTCCAACAGCTCATAGAAACCAGTCTGTTCTGTGATTTCCTTGTCCGACACTCTTCTACCCCAATATGGTGACAGAAAACTAATGGCACCATATGGCGTTAATGCCAACTAATTATTTCAGAGTATAATGGTGTTTATAGTTGGACCATGTCTTTGCTAGAGCATCAAGGTTGGAAGATCTTTGAATGAACACCGTGCTACAGTCAATTATCACTCGACACTTGTTGTAGTTTTTCCGAAATGATGTTGGCATGTTCTTCAAAATTTTCTCCTTGGAAGGCCATTTGATCAGGAACTGAACACTCTGTGCTAGAACTGGTATACACTGAGAAAAAATTATGGATATCTGTGTCGGATAAATGTTAAATCTGTACCCAAGGTAAGCATAGTCGGAGTTTCATAAGTACAAGAAGTAGCTGGTCTCCAGCAGATAACCGTCCAATTTGCTTGTAGAATTCACTAACCAAACTCAAAACCCAAAGAAACGCACCCATTGATGGTAGTACTGTGTATGCTCTTATCTCACTACTCTTCAAGTTTGTGTATGTGAACATGCTGTCCCTTATTTTCCTGTTTAAGCCTGGAATTTTCATCTAATAAATGTTGGTACTCCTTCTGTAGTATGTTGTAATCCTGTTGCAATTCTTCAAAGCTCTGTAGAAGAGGATCTGGCTCTGTGATCATTCATGAAAACAACAAATATGGCAAAAATGTATGATTTCAATCATAGCTTTTAGTTAGTACTATAAAAATTGCTTGTTGAGCTATTATGTTACAGCATGGGCATTTACAGGTGAGCTGTCATACTTCAATTTGTACAAACTAAAAGACTGTTCATTAGACATGCTAAATATTTGTCTGACAATTATGATATATGCCAATATTTGTAATAAATAGCAATACATATGGCTTTGAAATACATGATAGTGATAGACTAAAGCGACTTGTATACCTTTTTCGCTGAAACTTGGCAAGTCGCTGCCTAATTCGAGTAGAGCATTAACTGCCTCATGATCATCTCTGGCTGTCGCTTGGGTGGATTCATTCACCAACTCCTCAGTTAGCGACCGCCTTGAGCAACATCTCCTCTGCATCCGCTCAAATCTGTGTAAGGGGTGTGGTGTGGTCTTTCTTGCGGGTGTGAAATAGAACTGAGATGGGACATAATCTGGATGATCAGGTAGTGGGATTGGCCTGCCTTAAAACAACAACAGGAAACATTTAAAATATGCAGTTTTAGTGATAACAATACACAAATACTAAATACACAAATACTACTACAACTTCTTATATCAAAAGCACATTTATATGAATGTCTACCCTGTCACCACACTGACACAACAGCTAGTGTCATGCTTTACAAAACACATCATACGATATGTTTCTATATATAATACATAATGATATCAGTCGAGTTCTGAGAAAACTTGACATAATGCATGTGCGTAAAGTGTCGTCCCTGATTAGCCTGTGCATTCCGCACAGGCTAATCTGGGACGACACTTTCCGCCTTAATTGGATTTTTGCTAAGAAGAGAATTCATTTAGACGAAAAATGCCATGAAAGCGGAAAGTGTCGTCCCTGATTAGCCTATGCGGACTGCACAGGCTAACCTGGAACGACACTTTACGCACATGCATTATGCCAAGTTTTTTCAGAACACGACTCATATATTTATCTGTAAAAATGATAACACAAAAAAGGAACAAATTAATACTAATTGACAATTCACAACCTCCAACCAAATGCAAACTGCAGATACGGTCGTGAACTCCGGGCTTCCATAATTTCTTGCTGTCGGTCACTTGGGTTCGCTTCATCGAAATTAGCCACTGCTGCAGTCTTTCTGGCTCTTAAGGAAACCTAACAAAGGACACATTTGTTCCTTTCTCAAATCTATTTGAACACCCTGGTGCACTACAACTTACCGGCATGGCTTTGTTTGTTTACCTATGCTATTGTTTTCGCTCTATTAAAGCAACTGTTATAAGTATTTTTTGGCTTTAAAATTAAGCTAAAATGAATACTCAATATGCCAAGATATGACATGGATTGGAGGTGTCATAAATGTTGTTTAATGACCAGACACTGGTCTACCACATGTGGTTTATGCAGGGACCCTAGACTAGTATAGGTCCCTGGGTTTATGACACCATGCTGGACAGTATCCGATCATATCCGATCATAACGAGAAAATTGGTTTGGGGTGAACAAATGTGCAATTAAACATCGGATTAAACAAAGTGTAGAAAATTGGTGTGAATAATTAAATACAAACGATTTCATTTATCAAGAGAATTTGTTCAATGTGTAACAAGGTAAGTTTTTACAGGCAAAAATGTTCAAATCAGTTACTATATGTTGCGTTCATAAAGTCGATCTATTTGCTGTTTGTGTTCGTTCATTAAAAAATTTGATTTATTCTGAAAGAATTTAAATATCTAGTAATTTTTTATCTAAACAATGGTCGCGAAGATGTGCCAAGTAGAGATTTTTGTGGTATCAAATATACCGAGCTCGTATATTGTGTTCCACTCCCGAGTTCTTTTTTAGTAAAAACAAATAATAAAAACAATATAATCGTTCCAAAAATGCATTTCCTTGCATGCTTATGTTTTATTCAGACATAGTTAGTATAATTATATTTGATATAGTGCATGATTATCAATAAAAACGATGATTATGTCAACCTTCTCTATATGCGCTTATATGAATTCCACCTCGTTTTGCCAACCAGTGGGCGGAGTCTAATATTTGCAGGTGCGCGTGACGGCACGCGTTAAGTCGTCTATTAAATATGCATCATTTAAAATGGACAAATCATAAATTATTACATGTAACTGTGTCATGAATCAAAAGTAAAGAGCATTTAGACGGCTATAATCTATTATTTTTTTAATTTATAGCGTTTATTCACCTCCATACATTACAATTTGTATTGTTAGTATACATATTAATTTGTAAGTATACAATTCATATCAATATAATCTTTTTAAAAATTCAATTTGGTTGCTATAATAGAGGTAAATAAAATCCATACATTCCATAACATAGACACAATCATACAGTCCACACACACGCACACACACACGCCCACACACACAGATACATGCGCAAATACCATGTGATAATACAAAAAAGAAAGAAATATAGTTTTGACTTCAGTCCATTATAAACTTTAATCAAACGTTTGAACTTAAGACAATTATAAACATCAATCAAACGACCATGATATTCAATATTTAAAGCAAACAACAACACGATTATTTTATTGATCTATAAAAAGTTTAACAATTAACCAGTTTAGTATTTCCTTTTCTTGATTTTTTGTTTTCGATTGAATTTCCCATGCTACGCAAAGATAGTTATTTTGCTACGTTATTGAAGGTAATAGACCATTTTTCTTGCATACAAATATATACTTCTTAATTTCTAGGATTAAAATATTTATATCAGTCATGTTTATACTTCTACACCCAAATAACATTGTTTGACAAGAAAACTCAGTACATTTTTGCACGTTATGTGCTCTTAAAAATCTACAACATAGTTAACAATTCTCTTTGTAAAAAAGCAGTCCCAGAATAAATGTAATAGGGTTTCTTCATTTTCATTACAGAAGGAACATAAATTGTCATCAACAATGTTCATTTAAAATAACAAAGATTTGGTGCCTAAAATTCTGTGAACAATTCTTGTCTGGAACCACTGGGTGTATGTGTCTCTAGATATACTAAAAACAAGTGCTTGCACTTTAGTCCATTTAACGTTATCAAAAAGTGTATTCCATTTCGAATAGCAAGTGGGTACATCTGTAGTATAGCTAAAACATTTATAAACAAGTTTATTTTGATTATACCCAAATACTATGCTATTCAAGTAGAATGATATAAATGCAAATTGTATATAAGACTTTTTAATAAATGGAAGTCCTGATAATCTGATAAAAGCCTTCACAGTTCTGATTAACCCTTCATAAAATAGGAAGTTAATTTTATCACCAAAGATATTTTCTAATACAGATTGTTTTAAAAATTCTCCAGGAGTGCACAATATATCTCTTACATATCTTATTCCCCTATCATACATAATTTTATTATATATAATATTCATACCTATCTTAAAATTGTGGTTATAAAATAAAGGCATATCAAGTATATCATCACACTTACTGACGTTTTGTTTATTAAAATACTCAATGTAACATGTAAGGACGTCTCTCTAAAAACAATTTTTTGAACTTATCATTATTTTTTCTATGTAATTTTTTCCTAAATTAAACATTTTTTTTCACATCAAACATAGAATATACAAGTTGGAAACATTTTCCATTACTTGAAGCAATTTTCCTTAACCATGTCATTTCTATAGTTTTTTGAAAAGCATATATATCAGTCATAGCAACTCCTCCATCATCATATGATTTAATAGCAATAGTTTGTTTAATTTTTGCTGGTCCATCCCATACAAAATTCGAAAACATGTTATGTATTTGTTTTAAAACGTTTTTCCTGGACTAGGAAGTGCTATAAACAGGTGTGTTAAAAGGGGAAGTAATAATGATTAAATAACAGTTATCTTTCCTAGGGGTGTTAAAGTTCTTCTTTTCCAAAAATGTATGATATTCTGCAGCTTTTCAAGTTTACTTGAGAAGTTAATTTCTATCATTTTCTTTAAATCGACATCAAATAATATTCCTAAAACTTTAAAGTTTTTTGTGCCCCAGACTAGTTTATATTTAGTTTTTATTGATTGTATGCTAAACTTTTGGGAGCCAATCCATATAAGATTTGTTTTGTCATAATTGATTTTTAATCAAGAACATAAGGCAAAGTTATTTAAAACGATCTAGGGTAGCATTGCGGGAAATATCGGTGCCATCCAGTAAGAGAGATGTATCGTCAGCAAACTGAGATATTTTGTATTCAATATTTTCTATCACTATACCTTTAATTGCATTACAATTTCTGATTTTAATTGCCAAAATTTCAGCACAAAGAATAAAAATATAGGAACTTATTCGGTCTCCTTGTCGACAGCCTCTTTCAATTGTAATAAACTCTGATAAAAATCCATTGATTTGAACGGCCGTCAAGGTATTATGTAGGAAAAGTGAAATCCATTTTTTTAATGTTTCAATGTACCAAAATTAAAATAATCTAATGTTTTTTCTATAAAATCAAACTCGAGAGTATCGAATGCCTTTACAAAGTCGATGGTCATCAATAGTTCAGGGATATTGTTATCTTCTGTATATTGCATAATGTCATATAAAAGTCTGGTATTCTCACCAATATATCTGCCTTTAATAAATCATGTCTGATCTTTTGAAATAAGAGTATCGAGGATAGTTTGTAATCTGTTAGCAATAGTCCCAGATGCAAGCTTGTAAATTACATTCAAAAGTGTTAATGGCCTTAGGTTTTTCAGAAAATGTCTTGGTTTATTATCTTTAGGTATACATGTGATTATACCTTGTTTTTGAGTAACTGACATGGTTCCAGAGGCAAAACCATAGTTGAGGCACCTCACTATAAAGTGACCTAAATCTTTCCAAAAAACTTAAAAAAAATCTGCTGTAAAGCCATCTGATCCTGGGCTTTTGTCATGCTTCATATTTTTTTAAGTAATTGATATTTCCTTGAGAGTTAGAAGTCCTTCTAAGGATTGAGATTGTGCAGTACTTAATTTAATAGTGTTTACGCCTTTAAGGTCATCATGTACAGTGTACGAGTCATTAAAAAAGTCTTTGTAAACGATGTTTTGTAAAATTGGGGAGCTTCTTTTAAAATACCAGGATTGTCAAATTGACCTTCATCGTTTTCAATAAAAGGGATGTTTTTATTAGATGCATGTTGTGTTTCTAAATTACAAAAATATTTTGAAGGTTTTTCGCCTTCATCAATCCACTTTGCCTTAGCGCTAATGAAAGCGCCTTTCATTTTAAAATTCCGTATGCCTAAGAGTTCTTGTTGCAAAAGATTGAGTTCATCAGTGTTTTCATTTGTTAATTTCTGTTCCATTTCTTCAATTGCTTTTAAAATATAATATTCTCTTTCCTTTCTCTTTTTGATTTGAAGCTCGAATATGATATGGTATTAACTCTGATTTCCATTAATGAAGTTTCTAAGACAGTTGATCATTTATGGTAAACTGTATTAAATCATTTTCTATAGTATTAAGATATTCAATGTTATATACAGGTAAGACATATTGCTGCTTAATTTCTTCAATTTTTTGTTTAATACATTGAATATATTCTAGGTCATAAAGTAACGAATTATTAAATTTCCACAGGCCCTTTCCATGTTATATATTGCTAAAATTCAATTCCAAAGTAATAGGGGAGTGATCTGATTTGTAGCTTGCGTGCACTTTCGATTTCCAGGATAAACTGACTTAAATCATTGTTAAAAAGAAATCCAATCTGGCTTGTTGAATAGTATTAGGCTTTCGCCAGGTGAAACATTTTGCATCACCGTTTATTACTCTAAAAGTGTCTATTAGGTTTTTATCATTGATTTCAGAAGATAACAATTCCCTCGACTTCTTATTATTATTCAATGTTTTATAGTTGGCATAATCAATATTCACATTAAGTACTAAATTAAAATCCCCACATAAAATATAAGACTCATTTCCTATGGTCTCTATTATTATAAAAAGTTTGCTATAAATCAAGGGAGAATCATTTTTTGGTCCATAAAGGGTGCACAGAGTAAATCTATGGTTATCAATTGTTAAATCTAGAATTAATAAGTTTCCCTTTGTGTCATTTTCTTGATTGTGCACTTTAACATTCAGATTTTGCAAACATTTATTAAATAAAATACATACTCCTCTTGAATTGGAAGAGCCAAAACTAAAGTAGCATTCACCATCCCAATGCGAGTAAATTTGTTTTTCCATTAGAGAAGTGAAACGACAATCCTGTAAGCAATATATATGGGCATTTAAACTTTTCAGATATTCAAAAACATCAACTCTTTTCGAAACATCATTTAAACCTTGACAGTTGTATGATACAATCTTTAAATTATCCATTCTCAATGCACATGATTACTTTTTCGTAAACATACCATAGACAACAAAAACAATAAGTCATTACAGCAGTCTGTACACAAAACACAACTAAAGTCAATACACAATACAGTTTATATTCGTCCAAACGAACAAAAATGCAATAAAAACATGCTAAAGTTCGCTAAACTTTCCTTAATTTAACACACATCATGGCCAACAAAAACAGATAAACAGAAAAAAATAAAGAAAATGACAACAAAAGTGAGAAGTAAAACATATGCAGTGTACAGACAGTGCAAAAAATTGCCCTGATTATAAGACAATAATATTCGGTACTATTTCTAGCAGCTATGCAATTATAAATATTTAGTGAGACCATCGTGCAAACAAATTAAACAAAAAGAAGAACAAATACAATCGTAACGGCATTCTTATTGAAAACTGAGAAAACAAAGATAAATAGTTGAACAAGCACAGAATGCTAATCCCCACATAATGCTTTTACCGTTATTGTTGATTGTGATCTTTGTGGTGTTTCCAAATCGTGGGTTATATACAAAACATACACTGGTATCTTTTTCGTATGAACAATTATAACGAAATGACAGATTAATTTTTAACAAGTCAAAATTTAATTTTCCTTGATTTTATTTAACAGCAGAAATTTGATAATATTACACATGCCTTAAATACAAAAATAAATCGTGTATGCAAAGGCAGCGATCGGTAGAATGCTTACAGTTGAATTTCAAAAACAGGTACACCAATCTCAAGACTTGTAAAAAATTGTCATAAAAACATGCTTAAAATGCATTTTCAATAAGCCAAACTTATACGTTTACTTATATATCCCCTATCTATTCAAATATTATTATATGCAGCGATATTTAGGCGACAAAGAAACCTGTCAATAATACCCGCAAGGGGAGTTAGACAGTATAGATAGATAAAATAAACAACCATAGCAAACATAAATTAAATCTTATTTATAGTAGATACTATTTTATATGTTAAAAATCTAAGATTTTTGGAACAATATAACTTGCTATTGTAGAAAAATATGTTTTATAAATGACCCTCGAGTATGATTTGTCTAATGAATGTTAATCTGTATAGTACAGTTATTTACGGAAAGCACGAGGAACTTGAGTCTGGTTTGTATTTATAGAAAACTGACCTTTTAGTTAAGGATAAACAGTATACTTGTTTAAAGTACATTTGCTTTCCATGAGAAAAAGTAAACAAAAACAATATTGGTCATAGATATAACACGTGTTAAGAATAGTTAAATATACCTTTTGGTCATTGGTAAAATGCTATTTTATTTTACAGAAAAAACATATTTTACCGCGTACATTTTTTATGCAATCAGTTGCAGTTAAAACATCAGAATTAGTTTTAAGCTAAAATCGAATCAATCTGAACTGTAACAACCAAGTTATAAGTTAATCACATTATGTATGATACATTTTGATAGTTTATACATAAGGAGTATAGATCGGCAAATTATGCAACATAATTAAGTATAAGAGAAACTATTTTATATGGGAGGTATTAAATTGTTTATAAAGACTTTGTCCGAAAATTAATATTATATACATATTGTGGACAGTGTTATTCGATAGTATATGCATACATCGAAGCGGCAAACACTACTTTTGACAATTTTAAGATTTTACACTGAGATCGACAATGTAGTACACAGTGGGAAGTGATTTACATACCGATTTGAATGTGAATAAAAACAGTTGTAGAGTATCCATGATTGTCACCCACTAATCACTGGCTCTCGCCATAGGCTTCCTGTTTCTGTTCCGGTAATCACTGATGGTATTGTCGACATTGTCAAAGATGTCAAACTTCATGCGTTCCTCGCTGTTGGTTTGTCCGAAGACTGAACCATTGAAAAACTAGGCGCTTTTGATGTCTGGGAGTAAAAGTAGCCTACTGATAAGCCCTTGGTTGCGCTTCGTTATGTCATCAACTAATTTGAACCCTTTGGCCTTCATCGATGTTCGTTTTCTCATTATTAATGATTTTGAATTGTTATTTCGGAGTTTCCGTAATATTGGTCGAATGTGGCCTTTGTTTGTTGGAATGCGGTGAATTGCTAAAATATCATCGGCCTTCAGTTCGATGTCTGCTGATGTTATAAGGATGTTGGATATGATTTTGATTAGACTAGTTTCGGACTCTTGGGGTTGTTCTTGGATATTTA